>NC_059107.1:83670218-83965218 GCF_020740685.1 Jaculus jaculus | reverse complement strand
CATATGGTTTATTCCATATCACTAGTTTTTATTCATCCTCTACCATTCCATTCTCTCCCTGTTTTCTCCTCTCCCCATCCCTGTTTAAAACTTTCCCTCCTACAGTTACCCTCTCTACTTTCCTCTCTCATGTGTTCTACCATCTCCCACAAAACCTCTCTCCATAGGCCCTTTCTAGCTTCCTAGCCTTAAGAGACACTATAGCTACTACTCTAGAAACTCAAAGCTTGGGTCCCCATATGAGACAGAACATGTGGCATGTGTTTCTGGACCTGGGTTACCTCACTCAGGATGACTTTTGCCAGTTACATCTATTTCCCTGTAAATTTCATCATTTTATTTTTACTTACAGCTAATAAATCTTCATTGTATATGTGTACCACAACTTCATAATCCACTCATGAGTTGATGGGCATCTAGGCTGATTCCATTTCCTAGCTATTATAAGTAGAGCAGCAATAAACATGGCCAAGCAAGTGTCTCTGAAGAAAGTGTACAGCCTTTATGGCATATGCCTGGAGTGGTATAGTTGGATCATATGGTAGCTCTATTTTTAGCTTTTTGAGAATCCTCCACACCGATTTCCATAATGGCTACAACAGCTTCCATTCCCACTAACAATGAATCAATAAGGTCCCTCTTTCTCCACACCCTTGCCAACATTTGTTGTCTTTTTGTTTTTTTAATACTAACCATTCTGACTAGGGTGAATGGAATTTGAGAGTGATTTTAATTTGTATCTCCCTAGCTGCTAACAATGTTGAACACCTTTTAAAATACTTAGTAGCCATTTGTATTTCTTCTTTTGAGAATTTCTGACCAGTTCATCGCCAAGTTTTGATTGGATTATTGGTTTGCTTTATGTTTCGTTATTTTTTTCTTAGGTCCTTGTCTTTTCTAGATATTAATCCTTCTGCCAGATGTTTAGCTAGCAGATGTTTTCTCCCATTCTGTATGTTGCCTCTACATTCAACTGAGCATTCATTTCCTGTGCTACACAAAAGCTTTTTAGGTTCACTAGGTTGCATTTGTGTTTGTACATCTTATTTCCTGAACAACTGGAGTCCTATTTAGAAAATCCTCACCTATACCTATATCATGCAGTTAATTTTTTAGTTTTCCTTTAACAGTTTCAGTGTCTGAGGTATTAGATGGAGGTCTGTGATCTATTTGCAGTTGATTTGTGTTTAGAGATAAAGGTCTTGCTTCATTCTTCTACATGCAGGTATCCACTTTCCCCAGCACCATTTGTTGAAGATATTGTCTTTTCTCTAATGAGTGAGATATATTTTTTTAATTTTTTGTTTATTTTTATTTATTTATTTGAGAGCAACAGGCAGAAAGAGAAAGAGGCAGAGAGAGAGAGAGAGAATTGGCGTGCAGGCCTCCTGCCACTGCAAACGAACTCCAGACACATGCACCCCATGTGCATCTGGCTAACATGGGTCTTGGGGAATCAAGCCTTGAACCGGGTTCCTTAGGCTTCACAGGCAAGCGCTTAACCACTAAGCCATTTCTCCTGGCCATGATATAATTTTTAATGGAAGAAAAAGCGCGGGATAAAGTGGTATGCGAGTAAGAGACTGAAGGAAAAATCCATATTTCTGAATGTGGTCTCTGGGTCACAACATCGTCATTGCCTAGGAGTTTGTTGGAGTTTGTTGGTGTACTGAAGCGTCCAAGAAGTCTGATGTACAAATCAGCCACTCAGCCAGAAGAAGATGGATCCTTCCCACCTGGAAATCATTACTCCTTTAAAATAAGGTGTTAATACTCATCTTTGAGCAGCTTGTAGGTATCCTTTCTAATTTCTTCTTAATTTCTATAATGTTGATCTCTAGCCTGTGTGCATTACACAAACTGGCAGGTGTACGTCAATAAATATAGTGTAAAGAAGCATCACTAGACTCAACCCAAACTTCCTTCTGTGAATTTAAAACTTGCCAGCCATTGAGTAGAGGAAAATGTGGTTTTATATTCTTTATTGAATGTTCTCTTACACAGAGATGCACAAGTATTATAGAAATAAGACATTAAAAGTTCTCATATGAAATTTTCAAATAATCTTTGTACAAAGAATATGCTAACATTTTAACCTGAGCACGATATGGCAACATATTCACTGTGAGTGAAAAAGACAGTTGGTGCAGGTCAGGAGCAAAGGAACTGCGAAATTGCCGTGAGTACCCTCACAGTACATGGGTGCGGCTCTAGTCTAACTGCTTTCCATTGATGAACTTGCTCTGTCTTCACACTAGCCCTCCTGCAACTTGCGTGCTGCCAGCAGACCCATTTGGAGCACAGAGAGACAGAAGCTTGCTAAAGAGAACACAGTCTGGATGGAGGCTGGACAGTAGCATCCAACAGCCTCAGTTCCTTCCTCCATAACTCCCAGCCTAACCACTCCAGCTCTGACTCTGGCAGAGTTCAGTGATGCTCATGTAGCATTCAACAGATCGCAAGCAGTAGAGAAGCAGGTTAAAAAGAAGGCAGAGTGAAGAAGTTGAAGGAAGTATGAAGATAGGAAGAAAGAAGCTAGACAGCAGGGGAAAAAAATAGCAGAATTAAGCAGAAGTAACTGGAGTCAAAGGAGGAAACTGTAGATTCAAGCTGATGGAGTTCATGGGCATGGATGAAAGTAAAAAGTGACCCTGCTGTGGAGGGTTAAAAATGAGTACAGGAATTAAAGTGGTGGCAAAAGGTGAGAAGGAAAGCAAATGGCTAAGAAAAGTAGAATCCTGAAGAGAGGGTTCTATGATCAAACTGTAACCCCCAAATTTATACATTTTTCAACAATTTGGTGTCATTAAAAAGTGAGGCCTTGGAAGCCAGGAGAGAGTCAAACCCCAGACAGTCAGCGTGTCTAGTGCCAGAAGGCGCTACATAGGCGACTGGGGGAAATGACCAAGATGTGTCCAAGCAACACATTGTTTAACCTAATTAGCAACAAAAAACCGGATGTGATGCCCACACAAGTGCAATAGTGGTGCACAGCCATGGTGAGGAATCAATTGCTCTTGATTTGGCTAACTGATCCACTCAGTGGTACTAGACCCATAGCTGGAGCTGGGAAACAAGTCAGAACCATACCCAAACACAAGCCCACTCTACAATATCAAGCTACCATCAATCACAGGGTATAAGAGGGCCTAAACCTACCATACTGTCTATCAAAAAAGTAAGTCTTATCTCAATTTTCCGGATGCTAACTTACTCTCCCTTGGAGAATCTGCTTCTCTTTTCCAGATAGATGCAGATCCTAAGAAGAGAGCTGCCTCAACATACCTCAAAAGGGGCCCAACTGAAATTAAGGACAACTGGAGAAATAAGCAAGGGTGATGTTTTCCTGTGAACCGGATACCAGCACAAAGGGGAAGGAGATCAATGCAGAGAAAAATCAACTCCTACCAAATCAGAGAACCAGAGCCTCAGAGGCCCCCAACACCTCAGCACTGAAGCAGACCAAAAATGAACCCAACATGGCTCAGGGAAATCTTGCGGAAGAGGGGGCGGAAAGAATGTCAGAGTCACATGTTGGGTCATGATTTGCAGAGACATTTATCATACCAATAACTGGGGGCTAACTCCACAATGCACGACCCATTTTCATTAACAAGGAGGGTCTAATGGGAGGGGGTAGATCACAGATGAGCCTAAATAATGGTACCAAACTGCCTGAATTTACTGAAATGAAAACTAATAAATTAAATTTAAAAAAAAAAGTGAGGCCTTGAAGGGGAAGATAGTCACAGGGGTAGAGCCCATGTTGGGGTTAGGGCCCCCTCGGCAGGGCTTGAAGGAGTGAATTTGTTCCCCTCCACTCTTCGGCCATGGGAGGGCACAGAACTCTAGGACTCCAAAGGACCAGCAGCAGCATGTCATCTTGGAAGGGGGCAGCCCTCAACAGATCCCAATTCTGCAAGTGCCCTGACCTTGGACTTCCCAGCCTCCAGAACATCACCCATCTTGTGGTTCTTTGTTACATAAGCACAAACAAAATCAGACAGAAGCCATGAAAGTCCAACCCTAGGAGGCAGAGCCAAGAAAAGGAGTGGATTAAGAAAGATAACATACAAAGGGTGTAAAATTAAGAGAAGAGGACAAAATGAAAGACAAACTCCTATCTGAGGGCATTGCAATGTTATCATGTCCTGTGGTTTTCTGCCAGTACAAAATTTAAAAGCCATCTTAATAAAGAACGTGGTACCAATTTCATGAGACAGACATGAGAGAATTCATTATTTAAATTAAATGATTTGAACCCAACACCAGCATCTTTCTGTTGTACCTTTCTGTTTCCTAGTAGCTTGTGAGCTTTTCTTTTTGATCTTAGCCAAAAGGCCGACAAGCGATAGCTTTACTTTCTTAAATAATGGAAAGAGAAAAAACCAAGTCAGATTGGCCTCCCAATCCTCTCAGTGCATGCTACAGCCAGGTCACTAAGCAATCCCAGGGGAAGAAATGAGCCACATAGAACTGTCTTTAATTGCCTCCAGAGAACTAGGTAAACAGACCAGTTCTGTGAGACAGTTCTTGATGCTGTGGCTGCCAGCCAAACTGGGGGTGAGCAGGTGCCTGATTTGTGGTCCTACAGCTGGCCAATGTGGCAATCAGTGTGCCATATGCTAATTGTATCTGAGGGGGCTTGAGTTCTCAAATGTGGGAAGAATTGTATTAAAAGAGTCAAAGGGATACAGACAAAGGAAATTTGGAAATATTTTACTTATCACCCAGAGAAGTTGGACATGGGCAAGTGACTGCCTCTTGAAAAGAATCCAGACTCTAGGTCTCCCTCCATGTTGTACCCCTTATCCCAATGCTTACCAAATTTGCCTCCCCTGACACTAGCAATTGCTTTGAGAACTTTTTGTTTCTAATATTGGCACAAATATACCTAGAAATTCTCAGTCAAGAGATCTAGATGGGGCTAAGGGACAGAGTTTTTTCTGTACATAAGCCCTCATGTATAGATAATTCCTTGTTAGATGAGTTTAGGAGATGCTGATATTTTAGGAGGCCAATATTTTGCTCAAATGTTTCTCACTTATTTTCTTTTTTAACACATTTTTAAATTTTATTTATTTATTTGCAAGCAGACATGGAGAGGAGAGAGAGAGAGAGAGAGGGATGAAGAAAGAGAGGAGAGAATGGGCATGCCAGGTCCTCCAGCCACTACAAACAAACTCCAGATGCATATGCCACCTTGTGAATCTGGCTTTATGTGGATACTAGAGAATCAAACCTGGTCATTAAGCTTTGTAGGCCTTTGCTTAGCCATCTCTCCAGCCATGGAACATATTTTTAAAATTCATTCTGTGCATGTGCCTAAAAACATGGTTACTATCACATAACTACCTAAGGTTGATGTCTACGTTCCTTAACTTCTATCCACTAAATACTATGTCTCCTTGCTAAAAACAGCTATTTTTCAGAGTGTTGTTTCTTAAGCTCCTTAGTTCAGAGGGGGCTTTACCTCTCACTCTTAAAGGCAGTTCAGTTTGAGCTCATCTTTGGCAGTCCTCAAATTCTTCCTTGGATTATAGGTATAGTATCCATCATAGCCTCTTACTGGATTACAAATTTGTTGAAGATAATAACTATGTCTTCAAATAGCCCCACAGATATAAAATGTTTAGCATTGTGCTTAATACACTCCAGGGCTTTCAGAAATATTATGTGCATTTTCTTTCCCTTCTTCCTTTTCATCGCCTTTCCATATACAGCAACATAGTTTTAGATTGTCTGTTTATTAAAAATATGTTAAACAAACAAAAGTTGAAATAAAAGCTTTTGAATACATTTATTTATTTGTGCTCATTGTAACTGAAACATAATAAGCTGAGAAGAAAGGATGTGAAGGCAGTTACCATACAAAATGGAAATGTTTTATTTTTCTCTAAGAAGCTCATGAAAAACAGTGCTTATGTTTGACCATTGAATTCTGAGACATTCCTAGAATATACAGCATTTAACTGAGTACTGAAGATGTGCACAGAACTCTTCAGAGCACTAAAGAAGTACACAAAATAAAAAAGGAAAGTTTCTTCTACCTCATTAACACAGTTTAAACAAAAATATATAATTTCAACTAGTTTCTGATGTAGTTCTCATGTCTCTGCTTCAAATTTCTATTCAATTTCATTTGCTTACTATATATTTTATTGATTCAAACATTTTACCTCCACAATAGCTCTTATAGAAATTAATATTTTAGAATCAATTTTCTATTTAATATACATTTTACTTATACAAATAAATACAAATATTTTCTTATAAGAATAAACCTGAACTTAATATAGTTGGTACCTATATAAGCATATTATTAGAAGAATTTTTTTTTTTTTTTTGAGGTAGAGTCTCACTCTAGGCTAAGCTCACCTGGAACTCACTCTGTGCTCACATGCTGGCCTTGAACTCACAGTGATCTTCCTACATCTGCCTTCCTAGAACTGGGATTAAAGACATGCTCCACTATGCCCAACTAAGAACATACTATTCTTAATTTCCTTTAGCAAATTCACTTGGTAGCAGTTTTATCTATTGCCTGATGTCAGAGAGGTTGTTTAGCTTCCTTTGGGTGACAAAAGTTATAATCCTTTGAATCACTCTTCAGTTCCTTGAGTTCAAATTAAGTTTTCTTCAATTCCATCTTGATGTATAATCCAGGCTTTGCAAGTTCCCCTCATGTGAATTATCTTTAGTTAATTACTTAAAGATCATTGGTCCTGGTATTTATGTAACTATGTACATTTTCAAAAATCCAGATGGTGCTAGAGAGATGGCTCAGCAGTAAAGCACACTTCCTGCTCAAGCATGAGGCCTGAGGGCACCTGAAACTGCCCAAGATTGAATTTCCAATACCCCAAAACATCAGGCATGGCCACACACACACCTGGGGGAGCAGATACCAGGAAATAACCCAGGTTTATATAAAAATAGAAAACTTCAGTATTAGTAAGAGACTCCAGCTCAAATAATGATGAGCAAAAGAAAGTCCCATGAGAAATTACAGAGAAAGCGATGACATGAATGTTGCTCTTACTGCTAGCCTGACAACCAACTAAGGGCAATACTGACAAATAGGGTGATCAATGAAAAACGGTCAAAGCAGAACTCCAGAGGTTACAGAGAACTCAACACTAAATCAGACTGCCAACAGGCCTACCATGCTCAGGGAACACTGTGGAAAGGGGTTGGGAAAGATTGCAAGAGCCATAACATGGGTAGAAATATCCTGAGACATAGCGTCCCCTGACCTGCCCCACAGGGACTGACTGAGGCCTTCACTAAATCACAGTAAATCCCATAACAGAGGAGGGCCCCAGGGAAATGGGAGCAGGGCCAATGGGATAAAAGAGTATAAACTGTTATATATAAAACACAATTTTAAGAAGAATGGGCAAAAGAGCAATGAAGTAGGTCACTTGACATTTGGCTCAAGGCACCACACAGGTAAGCACCCTGGTCACAGGCAAGCACATGAGACACCATGAGGCCACATAGACATGAATATAGCACACACACCACACCACATTACACACACACATATATATAAGCAAGCAAAAACAAAAATTAAAGAGGGCTGGAGAGATGGCTTTGCAGTTAAGTGCTTGCCTGTGAAGCCTAAGGATCCTGTTTTGAGGCTTGGTTTCCCAGGACCCACATTAGCCAGATACACAAGGGTACACATGCGTCTGGAGTTCATTTGCAGTAGCTGGAAGCCTGGTGCGCCCATTCTCTCTCTCTCTCTCTCTCAAATACTAAATAAAAATGAACAAAAATAAATGAAAGAAAAATAAGCAAGACTAACTCTACATGGCCAAGAGCTCTTTTCCAGAGACACTTCAAATAGTATGTCCTAGTTTTATATAAAAACTACAAAATAACCATGTTGTCTATGCAGCTAAGATGGCATGATGGCAAGAATAAATTCACATGTAAACACACACATGCACACACAGCTCTAAACACAAAATCAATTGCCCAAATATTTCTTGCTATCCAGATGCTTGGCAATACAGGAACAAAACACCTGCATAGTAAATAAGTGTTTTTAGTTATCACCAATATATTTAGCTTCTTATAAATTTCTATAAGAATTGAAAAGACACTGTCATTTTTTTTTCTGAGAATCACCTCTGTGTTCAATGTAATCAAGGTCATAGAAATCTGAAATGCGAATTGTTTCCTGCCTTTAAACAATGCCAGTGTTGTTAGCTCTGATCTGGCATGAATGCATAGCTTGTAAATTTCTCCTGAATGCACTGCATTCCAGTCTCACAAGTGAGGACTTTAAATAGCAGCTTATCATTGTGTCAAAATTCCTTAATGCTTTTACACCACAAAAAATATAAGGAAAATAAGAAACTGAACCATTCCAGACCATCACACTGCTATTTATGTGGTAAATGGGACATGCAGTGACCTCTTATAACTGCAGTTATTCAACTATACAAGACAGCTGCTACATTTAAAAGATGAGCTCTTTAGGAATTGGTTAAACAAAAAGATTCACTTGGAATGAGTTCTAATGCCTTCCTGTTACATAGTGTCAGGTGTGACAAACTCCCATGCATATGCCCTGTGGTGTTATATAATACCAGCATCTCTTACTTCATCTTGATCCAGGCAAGATTACCAAAGGAAGGCAGGTAACAAGTAATGATAATTTGTGGCTGTGTATCTTTAACAACAACAAAAACAAAACCCAGTGGATTTCTTCCACTAAAAATCAGGCTCCTTTATTCATTTTTAACTATAAATACAGGGGGGAAAAGTGGAAAGACCCACAAATATTTTGCCTCAATTAATTCCAACAGAATGCTGGAATGTGTGTGTTAGACTCGACCCTTGTTAAGCCTGGAATGTAATTACAACACAACATCTTGCAAGATCTTGAAGCAATCATTTTCATTTTTCATTCCTGCTTGGTAACTAAAAAACTACCATTTCAATTTCAATGAGGAATCCACATCCATTCTGGATGTGCAAAAAGTCACATAGACCTGAAGAATAAAACTCCTGAGAAGTATTCAGGTGAGGTATGTGTGGTTCTTGGATAGGATGCTAGCACTGCTTTATTTAGAATGATACACAGGTGGTAATTGGGACAACCAGGGGCCCTTTTCCAGCTCTCAAGCATGTCTATGTGACTGAAATAGCACCTGAGGCTAGATATGGTGTGTGGCAGCAAAACAATGCATCTAGTGTGAACTATGTGCCTTGTCACAATGATCAGACACTCTCCAGTACAGGCCAGCATCACGTCAAGGGCACAGTCTCTCTGCATTTTCAGCTGCTGGTAGCCTCTGTGCATAGAATAGCACCTGTCACAGATACTGATTAAATGAATTCAGCCTTTCAATAGATAGTTCTTGAGCATCCACTACTAACAATAGATGGTGAGATACCAAGGAAGATACCAGACTGGGATGCACATATCTCTGAACTGAATCTATTAGAGAACAACAGGACAGACATAATTAAAATACAAGTCCAAGAAGGTTAAATGTTACAGTAGTGACACTCAAACATAGCACACTAGACAATTCAGGGAAGAGAGCATAACAGAACTAGCATTGACCCGACTCAGTGATATGAATGGTCATGACTTGTTTCTTTTGTTGTTGTTGTTGTTTTGATTTGCTTTGCTTTTTAATGCTGAGGATCTCTAAATGTTTGGCTTCTGAAAGGGGCAATAGCAGAAGTACTAACCACCCTGAAAGATGCCATGCAGGTGACACCAGATTCAAACCAGACCAGAAGAAGATATTCTTTTCTTAGAACAGCTCCAGTCCAGTTTTTCCAACTCAGAGAAAGAATATTTTCCTGAGAAATAAAGCTTTGGGTGGTCATCCAAGGCAAGCCAAAAAGCTTTCTGAGGTTCTCCAACTGCTACTTATCTTGTACCATAATTCCTCTCATAATTATAGGTTTATCTGATATGAACTTTATTCCATTATGTTCTTTATACATATATCAATTGTTACATTTTATAGTTGTGGCATTAGAAAATTTAAATCTCACAAGTAGTCTGTTTAAAAATGTTACTAGAATTACTTGAAATGTGTTTATATTGTTTATGAAACATTCATGATTCATTTTACTGGGTGTAACACAGGGGACATGCTGAAACATAAATGAAATGTGGCTCTTTCTGGGATTAGGCAAAAGCTTCAACTAAGATTTGCTTAACCTTTTTCTGTGTGCAACTCCTGGTCAGTCCCATTAAAGGGTCCATTTGACACTGGTTAATCTGAATTCCCAACAGTTCAGGTTGAAGGAACTTTTTTGGATTTTTATAAATATTTTTATTGATTGATTTGAGAGGAGGAGAAAGGAGGAGGGAAATTGATTCTGGGCATACCAGGGGCTCTTGCTGGTGCAAACAAACTCCAATACATATGCCACTTTGTACATCTGGCTTTCCATAGGTACAGGGAATTGAGGCCTGGCCAGTAGACTTTGCAAGCAAGCACCTTTAGCCACTGAGAAGTTTTCCCAGCCCAGAGTTAAAGGAATTTTCTTAGCCCTTCAGCCCCATCAGAAGACGATACAGCCAGTAGCAGGATTGCTGTGGGATTGTGGCTCCTCATCTCAATAATGCTGTTTCAAAGACAGTGATCCGGGCATTTCTCCTGCTGAATGTTCAGTGTATGTAACTGCCAAAGCCAGGACTGAGCTGCAGAAGCCCAGATGTGTGTCCTTCATCTGAGCTTGGGCAGGAAGTAGAACATACTCCCATGGCTCCTCAGCCACTAACCCCAGGCCTTACTCTCTGGACAGTTTGGCAAAACAATTCATTTCCCATAAGAATAAATACAAATCTGTGTCTATCAACACTCAAATGAACCCATCCATCATCTTCTCACTCAGATACGTTAAAAATCTGTCTTACTCTTGGGTAGCATAATTTAAATCTGACTAACTAAACTTCTAGGGCTCAGGACCTGTTTGTTTCAGGAACTTATCCTTCCTATGATCAGAAAGACCACTGCTTTTAAATGAGCAAAAATAAATGGATGAATATATGAGGCTTTGGGGAAGTTCAGATTAGTGATGAACACACTCACCAAAATCCCTTTTCCAGTTTCTCTTTCCTGTTCTCCAGCCTGAAACCCCTCAGCCAATGAACCATATCCACATACGCTGTCAGCCTGAACAGGCAGCTTTAGTGCCATGTAAACACTGCCTTCTGAGTTTATAGGAACAGATTACATGAATAGAGCAATAACATATATTTTGCTCTATACTTTTGACAAATTGTACGGGGCTACATTTTTGTTGCTCTTTAACTTGCCCTGACCCACCCTCTCATTCTCCCTCTATCATGGTGAAAATCCACCTTATTTTTCCTCAAGAAACATTTCCCTCCACTGGAGAAGAATAAGAAAGTTCAGAGATTACACTTCTGAAATTCAGTCTCAGAAACAACTGAGATACTATCTAAGCACATTGGCAGTTTAAAGTAATTGGACATTTCCTCTGTTCTGGAATTAACATCCTTTTTTCAAATTTCATAACCATATGTATTTGTCTTTTTTCTTTTTTTCTTTTTACCATTCATGTGAAAACATTCCCTCAGTCATTACACAGATGCATAAGTATTCATCACAGATGACTTTTCTCTTAAACAGTTTAGTATAAGAGCAATTGTGCACACATAAAGCCATTTAGTGCACAAAACTACATCTCAAGAAGGTATAAGCTGGATGCTTCATACTGTCAATCTTTACTGAAATTTTATTTTTAATATGCATGAATGCACACACACACACAATAATTTCTAATTCTGTGCAAAGACTTATACACTATCCAGAAGCATGAAAATGTTAGGCAAGCCTGGCTGGTACTGGCTGGAGCCACATAGTGTTTCTTTTCATTAAAACAGAACTTTTTTCACCAGTTGTGCATGGTAAGACCTGAAGGAGGTCCAGCCTTCGGCACAGGAATGCACACAGCTCTACTGTTTTAACACTGAAATACTATTTATTAGATAAACATTGCAGTGAAATGGCCAGGGAACATACAAGGTCATTACCAAAGTGGACCCTTTTATTTTTTCTCCACCACTTATTTCTTTTTATGTTATCTCCTTAAAGAAGGACTTTCATACCAGCACAACCTTGGAGAAAATAAGACCACAAAAAAGGCATTCATTGTGGAGATTTTCTAGCCCTCCATTCTATTATTTTGGATATTTCCTTTTGAACATGGGCTTTCTTTCCCACAGCAATGCCTGGCCTCCTGATTTTCAATGACGTTATGTCTGTGTGGGTGACTTCCCAAACAGCCACTGGGAAAATTACTGCCACAAATTTAACATAAAGAGCTAAATTCTAGTTGTTTTAGTCTATTCAAGGATTTTGATTGTAAATATAGTTTGTGGGGATAGACAATAAAAGAGAGGGAAGAAATAAAACCAATATGCCAGTTACATTATCATCAGTGTTACATACAGGATATCCAACTTTGTCAGCAAGGGCTTAACCAGGCAACTTTTGTTTGAAAGATGCAAAACAAATTCTTTCTTTCTTTATCTATTATTTTCAAGGAGAGAGAGAGAATATGAACACACCAGGGCCTCTAGACACTGCAACCAAACCCCAGATACAAGCACCACCTTGTGTATCTGGGTTTACATGAGTACTGGGGAATTGAATCCAGGTCATTGGGCTTTGCAGGCAAGTACCTTCACCACTGAGAAATCTCTCCAGCCTTTCAATTCTAAGATAAATGAGAAACAATACTATTTTCAAAGTATTTCTACAGTCTAGTAGGTATTTAAGGGAAAATAACATGTCTAAATGTGTACCAAAAGAAAAATACATATAAATGGAAACTGTAGAAGAAATTACCTCTAGAAGGAAATTAAGAAAATAGATTAAGAAAGATTTAATAAAGGAAAATGACTTGAACTGGATCTTAAAGTCTGTTTGAAAATGCAAAACATTAAAATGAAGGAAACAGAAAAGGGCATGCATGAACATAAGAGGTGTTTACGTGTGCAATTACATGGTATAGTTACTGTATTTAACAATAATATACTTTGTACATCAGAAAACTAGAACAGATTTTGAATGTCTTTACCACAAAGAAATAATAAGTGTTTGAAGAACTAGATGTGCTTAATTTGAATTAAATATTATACCATGATTATACATTAATCACATCATCACTTTATACCCTATTATTCTATACAATTCTGAGATATCAGTTAAAAATAAATTTATTATTTTTATAAAGAAACAAGGAAATGAATGAGCCAGGCATGGTGGCACATGCCTTTAATCTCAGTACTTGGGAGGCAGAGGTAGGAGGATTGCTATGAGTTCGAGACTACATAGTGAATTCCAGGTAGCCTGGGCTAGAATGAAACCCTACCTTGAAAAAAAACAGAAGAAAAGAAAAGAAAGAAAGAAAGAAGGGAGGGAGGGAGGGAGGGAGGGAGGGAGGGAGGGAGGGAGGGAGGGAGGGAGGGAGGGAGGGAGGAAAGAAAGAAATGAAATGAAATTCATGTCAAGAGAAAAGCTTGAGCACTATGGGTGGCAGTGGAAGCCCACCATGTTATTGGTCCTTCCCTTTCCTCTGCTTGGGTCTCCAGCTCCATCCTAGCCTCTCTGCATTCCAGGCTTGAAGAGGAAGGTTGACTTCATGGTCCATGAGAACCAAGACCAGGTAGAGATGATCTAAAATAATATCAATCACAAGCATGTGAAGATAAGCTAAATATATTCCTTACCACTGAGTAGAATCCCATAATGTGTATGTGCCACACCCTCATTAACCATTCATCTATTAATGGGCATCTGGGCTGATTCGAGTTCTTAACTACTGTGAATTGAGCAGCAATGAACATGGCTGCACAAGTATCTCTGTAATAAAGAGCATGTCCTTTAGGGTATATTCCAAGGAGTGGTATAGCTGTATCTAGTGGTAGAGAGGAGTCTCCATACTAGATTTCCATAGTGGCTGTACTCAATGGTAAGGAAATATGGCCGGTTGTGGTGGCACATGCCAGTAGGATACCGCTGAAGAGGCAGAGGCAGGAGGATCTGGAAATATGAAATGATACAATTTTCAGGAAAATGGATGCACTTGAAAAAAATACTAAGCAGGTTCACACAGACTCAGAAGACAAATTTCAGGGCTGGAGAGATGGCTTAGTGGTTGAGTGCTTTCCTGTGAAGCCTAAGGACCCCGGTTTGAGGCTCGATTCACCAGGACCCACGTTAGCCAGATGCACAAGGGGGCGCACGCGTCTGGAGTTCGTTTGCAGAGGCCAGAAGAAGCTCTGGCGTGCCCATTCTCTCTCTGCCTCTTTCTCTCTGTCTGCCGCTCTCAAATAAATAAATTTTTTTTAAAAGGCAAATTCCACATGTTCTCACTCATATGTGGTTTCTAACTTGGAACAGCTTGAGTTGAGTTGAGTTCAAGGCCATCCTGAGACTACATAGTGAATTCCAGGTTAGCCGGAGCTAGAGTGAGAGTCAACAATAATAATAAATAAAGTAGTAGAGGGAGTAGTTGGAGGGGGGAAGTGGGCAGAGGAAGGAATAGGGGAGTAGGGAAAGACAGAGGGAGGTGAGGCAACTGTGCTCAAAATACAATTTGAACACACAGAAAAACTGTCAATAAAAAATAGAAGAAGGACTACTATAAAGAGGCTCAGTGGAGGGTCACAGGTAATAGGCGGAGACAAAGTGTAGGGACTATGAGCATGGTATATGTATATGGATGTTGTCAATAAAAGAGGTTTTTCTTGTTTTTTGTTTTGTTTGGTTTTGGTTTTTGGTTTTTGGTTTTTTGAGGTAGAGTCTCACTCTACCTCAGGCTGACCTAGAATTCACTATGTCGTCTCAGGGTGGCCTCGAACCTATGATCCTCCTTCCTCTGCCTCCCAAGTACTAGGATTAAAGTGCCACCATGCATGGCTAAAAAAGTTTTTTAGGTTAAAAAAAATAGGGTATTTAGCAAAAAATTTTAAAGCTAAGCTGAGTATAAATCTCTTAATATGAATAAGAAGCTATGGACTTCTGCTGCTCTCTGACAGTCATTGTAAAACTCTGTGAGGCTCAATACATATCTTACACTGACAATTGTCATACATGAATATACTCTAATTTATCATAATCCCTTCCCAATACCAACTTTTCGTCCTTTCACCCTATCACCCTTCCACTGAACATCTTCCTCTTTACCTAGTACTTCTTCCATTTAATGTCTTTTTTTCTGCCCTCTACCATCAACCATGTTGAAATATTGTGTAGGTCTTGTGGAGGCAGCACCAGCCATGTCATGTCCAAAAGAACTCCTCCCCATCCTTGGACTATTGAAATATTTCCACCCCTCTTACGCAGGTTCCCTGAGCCTTGGAGAACATAACAGAGATGTGTCATTTAGCACTGAGCACACAGCAGTCAATTTTTCTCACTATTTTGACAAGTTTTGATTCTCCTCAGTATACACCACCATCTGCAAAAGAACCCTCTCTAATAAGTTAGAGCAGCACTATCCTGTGGGCATGAACGTGCCACTGATATTTAGAAGGCAGTTTGATGGGCTCAACATATCCAGTTAGTCAAATAACAATAATTGTTTCCCCTTAGAGTCTAGGGTCTTCTAGCCACAGACTTCTGACTAGGTTTTTCACTATCAAGCATCAATTTCTTCCCATGGAGAAAGCCTCAAACCAACCAGAAAGCAGTTGGTTACCCCTGTAACAGTCATGCCACTATGGGACCAGTAGGGAGATATTGACTGGCTGGTCAGCAGTGCACCACACAGGATGGATCCATTGTTACTTAAAACTGTTAATGACTTACTCCACAGCAGCCCACATAGCATTTCCCACACTGTGAAAACTAATCAGCAAGAACAAGGCTTCCACTTCAGTTCTAGCTTGATTTTTCAGTGTCCTAAGACTTATGCATGTGGGATCAACAGAAATATAGTATTACTATATAGTTTCTGAGGAAAAGCAAGAGCCTTGGCAATGAAGAGTATTGTCTGGGGACCTTGAGAGCCTATAGGACCAACCACTAAGTAGGAGGTATCCTACCCCTTGTATTGGAGTTTTCCTGCAACAACCTATAGATTCAGAGAGCAGCATTATCCACCACCACTGGAAGCTTATGCCCAAACTCCCTCTCTTTTCAAATCATAATTTTTTTTTAACTTGGATGATCATTTTAATTTTGGCATGTCCTAAATAAAATGTAGTTTTTTAAAATCAAATTTAGTTTTGACATTTTTTTTAATTTGATTTATTAGTTTTTTTTTTTTTTCATCAAATACAGGCAGTTTGGTACCATTGTTTAGGCTCATCTATGATCTACCCCCTCCCATTAGACCCTCCTTGTTGATGTAAATGGGTCATGCATTGTGGAGTTAGTCCCCAGTTATTGGTATGCTAAATGTCTCTGCAAATCATAACCCAACATCAAATCATAATTATTTTTTAAGTAGCTAAGAAAGAAGTAGGTTTCCATCTGGTTTTTTCATAACATTTTTAGTTTGGGTTAACCCTCCCTCTGCCATCTGTTCTCCTCCATTCCCTTCCCTTGAACCTTTCCACTCCCAGTATTCCCCTACTCACATAGCTACCACCCCCGCCCCCATTAATCAGTCCTCCTCTCTGTACCTTCTCAAGGCTTCTTTGTAGCTTCCTGGTCTCTACTGTCTGTTACTCCAAATATCAAACCAATCTAAAACTTTAAAGTTAAGATATGCATATGAGAGAGAATATGTGGTGTTTGTTTTTATGAGCCTGGGTTACTTCACTTAGTGTAATATTTTCTACATTCATCCATTTTTCTGCAAATTTCATGATTTCATTTTTTCTTTACAGCTGAATAAAACTTCATTATGTATATGTATCATATCTTCATTTTTTATTCATCATTAATGAGCATCTAGGCTGATTCTATTTTGTAGCTATTGTGAGTAGAACAGCAATAAGGATGAATAAGCAAGTACCTCTATAGAGTCCGAGAGTGTGGTGGTTTGATTCAGGTGCTGCCATAAACTTAGGTATTCTGAATACTAGGTTCCATCTGATGGCAACTTGGGAATTAATGCCTCCTGGAGGAAGTGTATTATTGGGGGCGGGCTCAGCTTCCTCTTGCTAGTGTCTGGCATACTCTCCTGTTGTTGTCCATCTGATGTTGACCAGGAGATAATGTCCACCCTCTGTTTATGCCATTGCTTTCTCCTGCCATTATGGAGCTTCCTCTCAAGTCTGTAAACCAAAATAAACCCTTTTTCCCACAAGCTGCTCTTGGTCAGGTGAACCTGACTGCAACAGAGGGTATATACTCAGTGGTGGTATGGCTATGTAGTATAGCTCTATAGTAAAGTGTAGAGTCTAAGGGCATATACTCAGGAGTGTTACAGCTATAAAATACAGCTCTATAGTAAAGTGTAGAGCCTGAGGGCATAGACTCAGTAATGGTACTGCTGGGTCATGTGGTGATCACTTTCTAGCTTTTAGAAAAGCCTCACACTTATTTCTATAATGGCTACACAATTGTATACTCCTACTAATGGAGAGTAAGAGTTCCTCTTCCCCACAGCTTTGCCAGCATTTGTTGTCATTTGATTTTTAAAAGTATTTTATTTGTTTACTTATTATTTATTTATTTGAGAGAGGCAGAGAGAGAGAATAGACATGCCAGGGCCTCTAGCTACTGCAAATGAACTCTAGACACATGTACCACCTTGTGCATCTGGCTTATGTGGGTGCTGAAGAATTGAACCTGGGTCCTTAGGCTTTGCAGGCAAGTGCCTTAGTCTTTAAGTCATCTCTCCAGCCCATCATTTGATTTTTAAAGTATTTTATTTATTTATTTACTAATTTGATAGAATGAGAGAGAGAGGCAGATAGAAAAAGAATGGGTGTGCCAGGGCCCCTAGTTACTGCAAAACAACTTCAAACGCATAGATCACCTTGTGCACCAGGCTTATATGAATAACTGGGAAATCAAACCTGAGTCCTTAGACTTCACAGGCAAGTGCATTAACTGTTAAACCATCTCTCTAGCCCTCACTTGATTTTTTTGTTTGTTTTGCTTGTTTTTCAAGGTAGGGTCTCACTCTGGTCCAGGCTGACCTAGAATTAACTATGTACTCTGAGGGTGGTCTCGAACTCATGGAGATCCTCCTACCTCTACCTCCCAAGTGCTGGGATTAAAGATGTGCACCACCACTCCCAGCTTTGGTTTTTTTATGATATCCATTTTGACTGGTGTGGTGGTTTGATTCAGGTGTCCCCCATAAACCTAGGTGTTGTGAATGCTAGCTCCCCAGCTGATGGATATTTGGGAATTAATGCCTCCTGGAGGGAGTGTATTGTTGGGGGCGGGCTTAAGGGCTTTATAGCCAGTTTCCCCATGCCAGTGTTTGGCACACCCTCCTGTTGCTGTGTCCCACCTTATGTTGGCCAGGGGGTGATGTCCACCCTCTGCTCATGCCATCGTTTTCCCCTGCCATCGTGGAGCTCCCCTCGAGCCTGTAAGCCAAAATAAATCTCTTTTTCCCAGAAGCTGCTCTTGGTTGGGTGATTTCTACCAGCAATGCGAACCGGACTGCAACAGTAAAGTGGTACCGAAGAACAGGGTTGCTGGTAGACACATGACTATGTGGCTTCAGCCTTTTTGGAGCTGATTTTCAAGAGGAATGTGGAAGGAGTTGAAACCTTGGCCTAAGAGATGCCTTGCAGTGCTGTAAATACAGCTTGATGGACTGTTCTGGTCTGAGCTGCAAGACCTGAATGCAATAAGAACTATGGACTGTGAGGTTTGGCTCATGAGGATGAGAAAGAGCTGTGCTTGGACTGGGCTAGCAGTTTGTGTAAGAAGCTTGCTCTTGTGCCCATGTCCTGAGAAGTTGTGCAGGGTTGCTTTGCATAGAAATGAACTGGTGTGTGCAGAGGGATATGGCACAGAAAGAAAAATCTTTGGGTGAACTGAAAGATTACAACCTTTGAGACTGGGCTAGCTGACCTGCGCTGGGGCAACAAGAAGAATGTAGACTCTTTTGAAGGGGCCTGAGTGCTCAAGGAGTCCTGTTCTTCAAAGTCTGCTTTATTCCCCCCTGGATTAACAAATTGGCACCCTACCTGGTATTGTGGAGTATAAGAAATGCTGGAAAGAGGGTCATTGAGTTTGCAACACGGTCTTGTGTTTTAGAAATGGCCATGGGCAGTGTGAAGCAGGTTTGCTGGTTGCCTGTATAGAGACCCCATGGGGCCATGGGGATGAACCGTGGCTTGCAGTGGAGACCCAGTGGAGATGCCGGGACCATGAGATGGCTGCCGAGGAGCTGCCGGCCCCGATGAAGTTTCCCAGGACTGTGAGTAGCCTAGCTGGAGGGGCAGAATTGGAATGCCAGAGACTTGTTGCTGGTTAGAATTATCGGACTTGAAGATTTGTCACTGGCTAGAGTTGCTGCACTTGAAGCTACAGAGTTTGATGTTTGCCCTGGTTGTTTTAAATCTTGTATTGGTTGAATGTTTCTTTGCCATGCTCAATGCCATCTATTGCAGTGTGAATATTTATTCTGTGCCATTATGGGTTTTTTGAGGTTATTTTTTGGTATTATGGCTCAGTTAAAAGATCTTGGACTATGGGGATGTATGAACATCATTGGGATTGATAAAAACTATGGGGACTTTTAAAGTCAGACTGAAAGCATTGTATTTTACATCATGTATGGATATCAGTTTATGGGGGCCAGGGGCGGAATGTGGTGGTTTGATTCAGGTGTCCCCCATTAACCTAGGTGTTGTGAATGCTAGCTCCCCAGCTGATGGATATTTGGGAATTAATGCCTCCTGGAGGGAGTGTATTGTTGGGGGCAGGCTTAAGGGCTTTATAGCCAGTTTCCCCATGCCAGTGTTTGGCACACCCTCCTGTTGCTGTGTCCCACCTTGTGTTGGCCAGGGGGTGATGTCCACCCTCTGCTCATGCCATCGTTTTCCCCTGCCATCGTGGAGCTTCCCCTCGAGCCTGTAAGCCAAAATAAATCTCTTTTTCCCAGAAGCTGCTCTTGGTTGGGTGATTTCTACCAGCAATGTGAACCGGACTGCAACAACTGGGATGAGATGGAATCTCAAAGCAATTTTAATTTGTACTTCCTAATAGCTAGAGATGAACATTTTTCAAATACTTATTAGCCTCTTATATTTCATCCTGTGAGAATTCTGCACTTAGTTCCATAAACCATTTTAGTATTGGTTTGATTTCTTGTTTACTTTTTAGAGTTCTTTGTATAACCTAGATATTATTCTCTATCAGATATATAGCTAACAAAGATTACCTCCCATCCAGTGTGTTATATTTTAACTTCGTTAATGCCTCCCTTAGCTGCACAATAGCATTTTAGTTTGATAGGTCCCACTTGTTGATTGTCTGATTTCCTGGGTAATCAAGGTCCTATTCAGAAAGTCTTTCCCTATGCCTATACATTAAAGTATTTTCCCTGTTTTTCCTCTGGTTATCCCACAGTTTCAAGTCTTACTTGAGGGTCTTGATCCATTTGGAGCTGATGTTTGTGCATGGTGAGAGATAAGGGTCTAGTTTCATTCTTCTGCATGTAAATAATCAGTTATCCCAGCCATTTGTTTCCCAAAACAACATTTCTAGCCTTGGTTATTATTTTTCCCTCCTTTAGCCTCTTGAATGTGTTTGTCTTTCTCTCTGATTTGAAGTATTCCATCCAGTATCCTCTGTAGAGCTGGCTTAATGTTTACAAATCCCTTTATCATGATTTTATCATGGATTTTAATTAAAAAAAACTTTTTATTGACAGCCTTCCTACCTATTATATACAATGTACTCTGATCATAATTCTTTCCTACCATTTTTCATTGTTTCTACTCCTATATCTCCCCTCCACTTAATGCTTCTTTCCAACTAATTCCTCTTTTAATTTGATGGCTTTTTGCCTTTATAGTATTCAGGTCTTAGGTAGGTATCATCAGCTACTATGAGATCATGAATGCAACAGCCACTTTGTGTCTGGAAGACAGCATTCCAAAACACTCTTCCCCATCCTTCCACTCTTATATTCTCATTTCCACCTCTTCCACAATGGTCCCTGAGCCTTGGAGTGTGCGATGGAGATGTCTCTAGGTGCTCAATACTCATTGTCACTTCTCAGCACTTTGATGAGTTTTGAGTCTTCCCAGTAGTCACCACCATTTGAAAAGAGAAGCTTGTCTAACAACAAAAAAAAATATGACTATTTAGGGGGCAATTTTATAGGCATAATATATTCATTTAGCCAAATAACAGTAGCAGCTTATATCATGGAAAGTTGTTTGCTCTCCTTTTATTACAAAAATAATTTTTCTGGGTATAGTCATTTGAGTTCACAGCTGAGATCTGTCAATACTTGAAGTGCATCATTACAAGCCCTCCTGGCTTTTAGAGTTTCCACTGAACAATCAAACATTATTCTGATGTGCCTGCCTTTAACATAATAAGTATCTCATATCTTTCAGTATCCTTTCTTTGTTCTGCATATTTAGTGCCTTGACTATACTATGATCTAGGGAGCTTCTTTTCTGGTCCTTTTCTCTTTGGTGTTCTATATGACTCTTGTACCTGAATGACAATCTATTTCCCTAGACTTGAGAATTTTGCTTCTATAATTTTATTTAAAATATTATATATGTCATTGTCCTGAAGTTCTTCTCTTTATCCCTATTATTCAAACATTTTTGTCTTTAAATGGTGTCCTGAACATCTCTTGTGTTTCATTCATTTGTTTTTTGTTTGTTTTGTTATTTTTTTAATTTCTCATTGATTTTTTTTTTCTTTTTACTTCTGTACTCATTGATTCAGTTCCTCTTCCTTATCTTCAGGTCCTGATATTCTGTCTTCCACTTGGTCCATTCTATTGTGAGGCTTTTGTGAAGCTTTTTGTTTGACCTATTGTGTTTGTCATTTCCAGATTTATTTCAGTTTGTTTTTTCTTTGGGATATCTATCTCATCATTGAATTCTATTTATATATCCTAGTTTGACTTCCTCATTTCATCTAGCTATTTGTTTGTGTTCTCTTGGGATTCATTTGGGTGTCTAGCTGTATCCTTTTTGAGTTTTTCAGTATTTTTCATTATCATGTTTACCTGTGTCTTCTTTGAGATCTTTGTATAAATTTATAATCATTCTTCTGAGCCTTTGTCTAAAGGTTCTTCTAATTTGTTCTCATGGAGTTTTCTACTATGGTGTTGTTCATTTGAAAGGGAGACATATTGGCTTGGCATTTTGCATTACCCATTTTGCTTTGAGATTTATGCATTTGGAGATAGTGTTGGCCAGGTCTTTGTGACAAACCTGTGTTAAGTGGATATTTGCAATGGTGTTTGGTGCACCTTCATATTCACTTCTTTGTTCTGCTTTGTGGTACTTAGTTCAGCCTTACAGATATTTGGTTCTGCTTCATGGATGGGACCAGTGAGGTGATCTCCATTTGTTTGCACTGACTGAAGTTATACACAAGTCCCTGGCTATAATGACAAAAATGTTAGCCACCCTCAGTGGGATAAAAGAGGTGCAAGCTCCAATGATAGTTTATGGGCTCCTTCTGGAGAGAAAGGGAGGCATTCTAGGGAGAAATCTTGAGTCCCTAGACTTATAGGTTCCAGCTCAAATGTGCAACACAGGTACCCACTATAGAGGAATAGAGAAGTGCAAAGGTAAATCTGAGCCCAACTCGCAAGCATGGCCCAATTCAAATAAGTGGATCATAGATGACCCTCAACATATATTTTTTAAGTAACAAGTGGAAGTTAAAAAGAATAAGAAAACTGATTAAACACATTGTGTTTTAAGCCAACCTATTTGGAAATTTATTCTTTTAAGTTTGTCATGTTTTCACCAGTATTAATACATTTAGACATAGAATATTTATTCAAAGGTTGTGCATCTACAAATTTATCTAAATTTATTTATTTCTTTTGTCATGTATGTTTGCTCCAAAGCCATGATTTACATGACTAATGACAGGAAGGCATTTTCCAAGTAATTCCACATGTTATTTTACAGTTGTTGAAAATCAGTGTTGTTGTTTTCTCAGGTTTCTTCTCAAGCCTCCACTTTTCAACCTGAAATGTGATGGCTGTGATAATACCTAGAATTTCCTACAATGACCAAGTAGGATAGAAAATGTGGCCCATCACCATTTGTTTCAAAAGCCCAGAACTAACTTAAAAAGAACTTTGGGATGGGAGAGATTGCTCAGTGATTAAGTGTACTTCCTGTGCAAGCGAGAGAGCCGAAAGAGCCCTGAGATCCAACAAGTTCAATTTCCCTAGCACCCACACAGACCCACATAACTAGTTAGGCATGGCTATGCACCTCTGTAACCTCAGTCTCATGGGGAACAGAGATCAAAGAACCAAAGGTGACTTAGAGGGCTTACAAAAAACAGAAAGCTCAGGAATCAATAAGAGACCTCATCTCAAGGAAAGTGATAGGCAGGCAAGTGATGAAGGGGAACACCTGACATCTCCCTTTGGCCTCTGCATGCATGTTCATGGTCACTGAACACGCATGTGTAGACACCACAGCACACACAACATACACACCACCACCACCCATACTACTATACACATGCAAAACAAAAGGTGAACCCATTTGTCTTTAAGAAAAAGGTTTCTACAGTTTCACTTTAAGAGATGATTAATAGGGGTAATTTTCTCATGTGTTCGCTGATCTTGCTGGGCAGCCTTCACTGAATTCAAGTGGCATTTGGGACTAAATGGCATTATATCTTCTGGTATCACATGTCCTGTCTCAAATGTAATTACAAGTTTTGAAAGCTGAGTATAAAGAAGTCATTTAGAACAGCTGTTCAAGTTGTTTACCATAGCCCATACATATAGTTAGTCAGAACTATAAACTCATTCAGTCACTAATAGACCTTTAAAAAAATGAATAAACCTCTTGAGACAGGGTGGTTTTTCTTTAATCAGTACCTCAATGTTAAATTTTGCCATTAGATCCAAGTCCAAAACTGGGGCTTGATTCTGTGCCACTATGGTGTAACGGCTCAGAGTCTGGATGCTCACACACTGACCTGTTTCTCTAGTGCTCACTAAATAGCTTATTGCTGACAACCAAAAACATGTGAAGGAAAAATGCAGTTGTCAATCTAGAACCAGAGTCACAGAGAAGAGCTCATTCTGTACACTAGCAATAATAGTCCCAGGAAACTTCCAGCAACCCTATGATGCTCTCAGTGCTGTCTGGGCTTGGTGTATGCTATTGGATTATTTACTTCTGCTTGAATGGGCAATTTTCCTCACTTTTCTTTCAGCTTATTTTTAACAAGAATATATGCTTTTATGTTTTCAATCCCATTTTCAGACTTGAATAATCCAATGACACAAGTCAATTAGAAAAGAAATCAGTCACACAGCTGAGTGTTCCAGATCCTATATGGCAATGATAAAATTGCCTAAATTAAACACAACTGTGATTTTCAAGAGATTGTGTCCATTTCTATTTAACTAACTATTTATTTATTTGTTTTTGTTAATAAAAGAGAGAGGGAGGGAGGGAGGAAGGAAGGAAAAGAGAGAGAGAGAGAATGGGTATGCCAGGGCCTCCAGCCGCTGCAAATACAACTCCAGACTCATACACTGCCTTGTGCATTTGGCTTTATGTGGGTCCTGGGGAATCCAACTAGAATCCTTAGGCTTTGCAGGAAAGCACCTTAACTGCTGAGCCATCTCTCCAGCCATTTTTAATATTTTATTTATTTATTTTTATAATAGAGAAAAATATTAACTTGTGTCCATTTCTAAAAGATCTTTTGTGAAGCCAGTTCCTTTGATTCAGGTCCACTTTTCTTCTCTGGAGAAAACGCTTATCATAGTTATTTATTTCATCTAGCAGCTCTTGGAGTACTATGAACCTACATCAAGAACAAAGTTATAAGATCATTTATCATCATGTACAACATTTCCACTAAAATTATAAAGCAAGGATCTGTTTGATGTCTCAGAGGGTAAGAGTATGGGCCACATAAGCATGAGGTCCTGGGAGGGCCTGATTTGTCCTGAGTTTGATTCCCCAACACTCACATAAAACAACTAGGTGTGGCCACACATGCCTGAAACTCCAAACCTGCAGGAAGTGGAGACTGGAGGATCACTGGGGCTCCTTGGTCAGCCAGCCTGACTAAAAATTGAATATTCTAGTTGGTTCAGTGACAGAATACATGTCAAGGAGAGACCAGCATGAGAAATAAAGGATACTTACATGCTCTTCTAGCTTCCATGGACACACACGAGGTACACACATCTTTACACACACATGCATACACTACATATGCTACACATTTGCCCATGCACTCATGTGCACAAAAAAAAATTATAAAACCATGATCCAGGTGTGGTGGAGTGCACCTTTAAACCCAGCACTGGGGAGGCAAAGGTAGGAGGATTGCCATGAGTTCAAGGCCACCCTGAGACTACATTTGACTACACAATAAAGAGACTTTCTGACATTTCTACTGTTCTACCATATGTATGCTCATACATGGATATGTGGCTATTACCACATGGCAAAATGTTTTGCCATAATAAATGATATCCCTGAACTACTATGAAGGGGGCAGAGAATGAAATAGGATACACAAGAGATTTCATGCATCTGTTTTTCTGCCCAATTGGGAAATCTATTTTTAACTCTGACTTTAAGCACAGGGTAGCTTTTCCTGCCAAAGATGTTTAATACTTCACTTCCAGGACTTTGGCACTCAGAACACTGCTTCCATAAGGGCAACACACAAATGTTGGTGTGTACCAAAACAACTATTGTTCACAAGAAAAGCAACAACCAGTGTCTATATAGTGTATTGGAGAGAACCTTGGCCTCCTACAAACATCAGTTGATGCAATAAAAGCAAATTGCTTAAGAGAAAAAAAAACACTTGAACATGGAGCTGGAGAGATGGCTTAGGGGTTAAGGCACTTGTCTTGCAAAGCCAAAGGATCCCAGTTCAATTCTCCAGGACCCACTTAAGCCAGATGCACAAGGGGATGCACACATCTGGAGTTCGTTTGGAGGTCGTGGCGTGCCCATTCTTTCTTTCTCTTCTTCTCCCCCTCTTTCTCTCTCCCTCTTAAATAAATAAAAGAAAAATATTTAAAATTTAAAAAAAACTTGAACTTGAAGCAAGTGAGTGAGGAAATGTTGGGAAGATCTGTAACTGTTCTGAGCAGGAAGCAAAATGTTATGGACCTGGGGCATCATGGTTCCAGAAGAACCAGAACTAATCCCCTTGTCAAAGATTATTGACTGGAAAGGAACTAGAAACTGGCTCTCAGGAGTCTGTATTCTAGAAGGGATCAAGACACAGAAGCTAAATATTTGCACAACTAAGTAATGTCAGAGGCTCACACAGAAGAGATCTCATTCATATTTTTTAATGTTTTTAATGTTTTATTTTTATTTATTGATTTGACAGAGAGAGAGAGAGAGAAAGGAAGAAAATGGGCATACCAGGGTCTCCAGCCACTGCAAACAAACTTCAGATGTGTGCCCCCTTGTGCGTCTGGCTAACGTGAGTCCTGGGAAATTGAACATGGGTTCTTTGGCTTTGCAGGCAAATGCCTTAACCGCTAAGCCATCCCTCCAGCTCTCATTCATATTTTAAAGACTGACTGGGAGGTGTCATCCAGCTTTCTGCTGCTATCATGAAATCCCTGAGCTTATCAGTTTAGAGAGAAAGCAGGCCCATGGTCATAATGATTGAGCCCCATGGCTTTTGGTTCCAGTGCAAGGCAGCAGCCTACCAAGGCATGAACATAATGAGGTAAAACTTACTGACTTCACCACAGCTGGAAAGCAAAACAGAAAAGGAAGGGGTCAGAGTCCTGTAGCCCAACCCATGACTAAAGATGTCACATCAGGTCCCATCTTGGCAAGGTTTCACCACCTTCCAATAATGCCACTGGAGAAGGAGCCATCAGCATACAAACCTGCGGAACACTCAACCTTCAAACAATAGCAGAATGGTGGAGATGGTGGAAAAGAAGCAGTGTTTGAAGTGAACCTGGGACCAGAGAGTTCCAGGCAGAACAGACAGAATAAAAGTTCCTGGGAATAAAACACGATTTTTTATTTTTTAATGTTTATTATTATTAACGAGATGTTTTGTATGGATACATCATGTGTTCGTGCCCTCTTTTCCCTCATCCCTGCTCCATTCCATTGGGGACGCTCCTCAGTGAAGTTACAGATACTCCCCATAGGGTTGTGGTTGATGTGGTTGTAGGAGCAGCAGTCAACTATTTTGGCAGAGAGGGGTGCCTATCGGCACGATGTCTCAACCTGTGACTCTTACAATCTTTCCACTCCCTCTTCTGCAAAATTCCCTGAGCCATGGTGGGTGAGTTTTAAGTCAACTTCAGTGATGAGCTCTTAGGAGCCTCTGGATCTCTGCTTTGGGAGATGTTGAGTGTCTTCAGTGTCTGTCTCCTACACCCTGGCACTGATTATCAGGAACAGAATGGAAGCAGCACTCTTGCTCATCTCCCCAATTCCTCTGTGGTTTCAGCTGTGGCTTGGCTGAAGTATGAAGGCTAGTCTACCTCCTCCACTCTGTCTACCTTCAGAAATGGGATAAGCATTATTAATTTAGGGAAGAATTTATGTATGTAACCCCTTTTTCCGCCAAGAGCAAGGTGTTAGCAGGGCTGGTTTCTTGAGTCCTCTCCTTGCTTAGAGACCATCTTCTCATTGTGCCTTCAAATCCCTCTGTGTGCATTAGTGTCCAAATCCCCTCTTACACGAAGGACAACAGCCATGGTTGAATGAAGGATCACTCTAATGCCTCATTTTACCTTAATTGTCCCTTGAGAGGCACTATCTCCAAATTCAGTCACATTCTGAGGTACTTGGAATTTTGACATCTGCATGGGGTGTCTGGGTGTGCTCCCGAACACTAGGCAGAGAGAAACAGTGTGGAAAGCAGAGCAGGAGTGGTGGAAGCAGAGGCAGCAGCTATAGTTCCATCTCTGTTTCTCAAGGGCTTGGCACAGACATAAGCTAAAGCCCTTTTGTGACTCTAGGGTTTTATTCAGTGTATTTCATTCTCAACAATTGTTTAATGACATATATATGGTATCGGTACAATGTACAGTTTTATACATTTATCTGTGATTTTTAAATAGTTGGCACAGAGTCATTATAAAATAATTCATTTTATAAATCTATTTATAATTCTATAAAATAATTCATTTGATGAAATATGTAGCCAGTTTCTTAACTATAATGAGCATTCACAGATGGAAACTGCTCATCATCCCCAAAGGATGTGAGCCCTTCATCCCAGGCAAGAACAAGGCTCCCCTTAGGTATCAAAGAGGACAAATGGAGGCTTGTCTCTGAAGAGCCTTCTCCAGACACTTCCTCAGCTTTTCACAGAGCAAGCTCAGAACCTGAGAAAACAACCTGTGCACGACCTCTTGGACATGCTCTGCAGTTGGGATGAACCGTGGAGAACTGTGGTAGCCTAGCTGAAGGAAGGCTCACTTGGCAGAGATCAGCAGATCTCAGCTCCCTGTGCTGCTGCCTGGCCACACTCCTGTTCTTCCTGCCTCACTTTGCTTCTGCCTAGTGCTCCTTCACCAGCACCTCTCTGATATGGTACTAGGAAAAATAAGTAAAAAGAAGCTGGAAGATGGCTTACTATTTTCTTCCCCAACTGCTGGTGATGAAAGGCACCAGAAAATTCCATAAGAGCTTTGGTCTCACTCTATAGTAAGCGAAACCAACTAAACAGAAATGAATCAGCCAGCTGGAACCCTGGGAAAACTAACATAGAGACCTGAAGCCTTCCAGGATAGCTCCCAAGTGAGTACCCAGGCAGAGGCTGACTGGCCCCTTCTGCCGGTATCATCTCAGTCTTCAGCCAAGTTGAGAGCACAGCCTCATGTGTGACACTGCTTCTATCAGAAGACCTTTTGAGATTGGTAAGGATTCAGTGCATGTTTATGAAATGCCCTCCTGTCCTGACCACATATGGTAGGCAGAATTATATTTCCACAGAGACAGTTGTGTTCCTGGAATCTACGTATGCTTCCTTACCTAGTGAAGGGGAAGCTATAGATACATTATGGAATAGAAGGGCTATCCTGGATTCTTTAAGTGGGTACAACCTAAGCATGTGAACCCTAAAAGCAAATAGTTCCAAATGAAGTGGGTCAGAGTATGATAATGAAGGAATGGTAATAAGAGGCAACAGTTCCATCCTTGAAGACATAAGGAAGGGGCTAAGAAATGCAGACGGCCACTAGAAACAGAAATTGTTCAGGAAATGCATTTTTCTCCCCTAGAGCCTGTTGAAAGGAATGCAACCCTCATGACACCTTGATTTTAATCCTTGTTGGACTCCTAACCCTCAGAACCTTAAGATGATAAGTTGATGTGGTCATTATTTGTCATAATTGAGTCTACAAAACTAACTCGCCACAAAATTGGACTTTTCACATCTGTGACAAATGCCTAAGAGAAAGAAAAGAGGAAAGATTTATTTTGGGCTCATGGTTCGGAGGTTTCTGTCCATACTCACTGACCGTTGCTTCTTGGCCTGTGCTTAGGTGATACCGCATGGCAGAATGTGCTGGAGCAGAGCTGCCCCCATGGTGACAGTCAGGATGCAGAAGGAAGCACAGGAAAGGGTCAGGACAACACATATCCCCCAGGAACATGCTTCCTGGTCGCCTCCTTCTTCCAGCTAGGCTCCACCTTCTAAAAACACCTCCAAAAATAGCTACATCTGGTAACATGAGCCTGTGAGGATGAGAAGCAGTTCATATTCAAACCAAATGCCACTAAAGTAATATAGGCTGATTTTAGGAATTTTAGAAATCAATGCAATCAAAAGTCATCCATAGTACTGTCCTACAAAATCCACTATTTAACTCACTGAGGTACATCCTTCCAGTCTTTTTTTTCTTCATGTAAAATTGTAGAGCACTTTTAATCATTCTTTTGTAAAAACATTAATACATGGTTCTCCCCATAAAAAATAATCTTTAACATATGATTTTTAGGATCTACTTCTTTTCTCTATTGCGTGATCATATCTCATCACAAGTATGTTTTCTACGTCAGATTATTTGGACCACATACTATTCCATCTTTATACTTTTAAGACCAAATTGCATTTTAAAAATCTTTTAAAATTGGCTATTGTAAACACCTATAAACTTGTAATTATAGATGATGTATATATGTATTTTAAAGTCATATGATTACATATTACAACACAACCATGTTTTATTCACTTGAAAATCTATATCCATTACCATTTTTCATTGCCTTGTCTTTTCTTAAGTGTTAGCTAAGCTTGATTGAATCCAGAGCCTTGGCATACTAGGCAAGTGATCTACCACTGAGCAACAACCCCCATTGCCCCATGTTTTCAGTTACCACTAGATGACCTTCCCAGTTAGAAGTTGTAGAAACATTTCATGATCTATGCTGATGCACTGCCCAGCAAGTATAAGGATAGAAAAGGACAAGCAGTTTGTACATTGTCTCACCATAAATATGCCTAGTATGTTGCCTATAGCTATACATAATGCATGAAAGTCTTCCTCTGGAAAACGACTTAGTTCAAGCTTTCATCTAAACTAGGAATCTGTTCAACTCCAGCTCTAGTAGAATGTAATCCAGCTTTCCCTAAATATTCCCAGAGATGGGGAGCATTCTAACATAAAACAGCAACCTTGCTTAAAGACAAATCTGTCTTGTTTCTAACTTGTACCTACTGGTCTTTTTGACCCTTATAAGCAATACAGAATAACCCTGCATCTCTTCACTGTGCAGCTCTGCAAATATTTCAGGACATTTATAATCTTGAAATTTGTAAATTTCTTAAAAGAATGTTAGGATTTTGAGATCATAATGGAACTGTAGTCCAATACTGTATGGGCTTTCTGTTGTTGATTCTCAGGGAAATAGCAGACAAATCACTTGTCATTCAAAAGGCAAGAAATAGAAAAATCTCTCCTTCATGCATGGTGTTTCATGTTTCTAAATCTGAATTTCAAAATCCGGAGCCACTGAGGATATTCCAAGAGCTTCAATATTAGAAGTGGTCTCTTCCCCATAGCATGATGTCAGTTGATGCGCAAAGCAGTAGCCCTTGCTGGGGGTCTTAGAACTCAGATGAATCAGAAAAGAATGGACAGGATTGTTTGGCTTTGTGCCACTCTATTTCCACTATGTACATCTATATTTGTTGCAGTCTTAGTAATCTAATCTTGGGCTGAAGAGATGGCTCAGCAGGTAAAGGTGCTTGCATGCAAACCCTAATAGCCTGTGTTCAAGTCTCAAGTACCCACATAAAGCCAGATGCACACAGTGGGGCATATGTCTGGAATTCGTCTGCAGTGGCAAGAGGCCCTGGCATGTCCATACACTTTCTCTTTCTCTGACCCTCACCCACTCTCTTTCTCTCTCCCTCTATCCTCCCATCTCTTTCTGAAGACAAAAGAAGAAACAAATCTAATCTTGCCTCAACTGTTGTCTGGGTGCTATAAGAGGGGTATTCAAATATGGATCATGAAGCCCTGTAACAGTTAAAGAGAAGAATCGTCTACTTTAGTGATAACTCACAGACCTTAAGATAAGCAATGGAAATTATTGTGGTCTTTAGTACCAAAGTTAGTAAATTAAAAGTGTTGTCTTGGTGTGCAGGTTGAGAAAAAATTCTGCATATAACAAGTACTGGTAACTTAATAATTATTTCAGTAATGAAAGGTGAAATAATTCATTGAATAATATTTAAGAAAGAAGGCTTTATTACATAAAATATATCAGAACTTTACATATATACTATACATTCAATATGTAATATTGAGGAGATATATATATATATATATATATATATATATATATATATATATATCACATACATAAAGTACTGACACAGTTACAAATGTTCAATATACTTTGGGGTTTTCTTTGACTTATTGCATATCTCTCATTACCATTGAAATGTATATGAAACCAAACATCACAGAGCAGAATAAAGTTGAACAGTGTCCATTCCTCCTTTAGAAAATGATGAGGGCTCTAATGCAAAGCCAAAGGCCTCATGAGACAAGCATGACCAGAAAGGGCTCAGCTGGCTACACAGCAGAGACACCTAGAGAATCCTAAGGTTTGGTTCTTATAACTTTACTTTTGTTTGTTGTTTTTATTAATTCCAAAGTTGACCAATTAAATCAATATTTCTGAGGAGGAGAGAACTCTCCAGGGGATTCTAGAGTTTTAGCTAAATCCCACTACAGTTTTGCCTACAACCTTCAATTCTTCACCCCAGCATAGCAGCTGGTAAGAATATTGACCATTCGCTAGAAAAATCAAGTTCTTCCTGCTCTGTTTGGATCAGACAGCTTCTCTTCCCAACTAAGTATTGAGACAGTACTTCCTCATTTCTGTGAATTGTCAACTGTGTTTCCAGGCTGAGAGGACATACACAAACAAAGGAGCCAAACAAGAACAGGTAAATCATAAAAGTGTTCCTTCCATCAGGTCCAGTCCAAAGCTATGAAAACCTGGTTCCAAAAGTGCACATGTTTCTCAGCAAAGAGCATTTGGTACATTTTTGCCAGATAGCAAGATAAATTCCAGTTGCTTAAGAAGCCACTCCTTCTTTGATGTGGTTAATTGTGGCCTCTTGGGGCACATAGCAACCTTATCAACACCCATCTGTAGTGCTCCCTTCGAAACCACCCCCTGCGGTTTTTCCATGAGCATTGCTTTCATGCCAACAATGTTCTTGACTGTGTAACCCCAGTAAGGTGGTGACTCCACATCAGTGATTTGAAAGCTGAATGAGACAGTGCAGCAACTGAGATGTGGAACCACAAGTGTGGCTGTGGAGATAGCTCCAGTCTGTAAGTTTCATGTTCATTTTTCATCTTTTCTTTTGTCATCCAATAATCCACAGGCTTCATTTTTTCCTACTAATTTTTTTTTTCTGTTAGAGAGTAGAATTTATTGACTTGAGGGCAGTGTTTTCATCTCAAAAGCCAAAATATGTAAGGAAAAAAGTCAGTTTTCTCTCAGCAGTTCCAGCATTAACAGGAAAGTACGTGTTATTCCAACCATTTTTTCCTGTGCATATACATCCATAACTCTTAGTGTTGATTTTTATTAAAAATCAAAATCTTGGGCTGGAGAGATGGTTTAGCAGTTAAGAGCTTGCCTGTGAAGCCTAAGGACCCCGGTTCGAGGCTCAATTCCCCAGGACCCACGTTAGCCAGAAGCACAAGGGGGCGCACGCATCTGGAGTTCGTTTGCAGTGGCTGGAGGCCCTGGCGTGCCCATTCTCTCTCTGTCTAACTGCCTCTTTCTCTCTCTCTGTCTGTCACTTGCAAATAAATAAATAAAATTTTAAAAAATCAAAATCTTTTCATACAAAATGACTTCTATAAATATCTTTAGGACTTAAATCTGGTAGATTAAAAGGGAAAAGGTCAAAAAGATAAGTATAAGCAATAAGAAATGAGGAAAGGGGTAAGACAAGAGACACCACTTAGTAAAGGGTGAGAGGGAAACTCTATGACAGCCCAAAAACAGAAGCAGTGAAAACAAAAGATAGAGCTGGAGAGATGGCTTAGCAGTTAAGGTGCTTGCCTGAAAAGCCAAAGGATTTGATTCCCCAGGACCCATGTAAGCCAGATGCACAAGATGGCATATGCATCTCAAGTTCATTTGCAATGGCTGGATGCCCTGGCACACCCATTCTCTCTCTCTTTCTCTAAGATAAAAAATTAAAATGTTATTCTATTCTCAGTGAAATGCCAAGGCGTAGCATTGTAGGTGCTTAATCAATATTTGCTTACTGAATGAGGACTATATAGACTCACCTCCAATCTATGGCCTAGGTCAAGCCCAAACCCAGAAGGCAGAGACAAGTTCATAATCATTAATGAGAGTAACAATTAACTATCATATGATAATGAGAAAATGGCAATTAGTGTTAGTTTATATGTACAAAAGAGAGAATATAGAGACAAAATTATATGGAAAACCCCAACAGTGATAAAGCATTGCTGATCATTGTAACAAACACGGGAGAAAACTCACAAAATTTTGGGAAAGTTCTGGACAAGAGGAGTTGAAAGCCCAAGGTAATAAATAAACTTTGTAGAATTCCAGCTTGTGCCATACTATTCCGACAAGTGCTTCTATTCCTCTGCCTAACAACCCTGCAAGAGATTTTGTGAACTTCATTTAAAAATATGGAGAACTCGGGAGGCAGAAGTAGGAGGATCACCACAAGTTTGAGGCCTCCCTGAGACTACACAGTTAATTCCAAGAGAGCCTGAGCTAGCGTGAAACCTTGCCTCAAAAAAAAAACAAAAATAATAATAATTATTAATTAATTAATTAAAAAATAAATATATGGGGCTGGGGAGATGGCTTAGCGGTTAAGCGCTTGCCTGTGAAGCCGAAGGACCCCGGGTTCGAGGCTCGGTTCCCCAGGTCCCACGTTAGCCAGATGCACAAGGGGGCGCACACGTCTGGAGTTCGTTTGCAGAGGCTGGAAGCCCTGGCGCGCCCATTCTCTCTCTCTCCCTCTATCTGTCTTTCTCTCTGTGTCTGTCGTTCTCAAATAAATAAAAAATAAATAAATATATGGAGAATTGAAGCTAGTGGTGCATGCCAGTTATTTTAGCTATTCATGAAGCTGAGGCAGAATTCCAAGTTCAAGTCTAGCCTGGCGACATAGAGCATAGGGGTAGCATGCTTGTCTAACATGTGTAAGGCCCTATGTTTGGTTCCCAGCATCACAAAAACAAAATTAATAACTAAATAAATAAAACTGAAGTTCAAAAATGTTAAGTGTCCAAAACTTCTTGGCCTATAAGTATCAAAAATACATCCAAATCCAGACCTTGGTACCATGAGCCCAAGCCCCACTCTAATCAACCAGCACTTCCTCCAGAACAGTCTGATGTGGACATGCTCTCATCCAGATGAGAGACAGCAGCAAAGAATCTCGCTCTGTAGAGAAGGTCAGGGGCCCATCTGCATCATGTGGAAGCATGATCTTGGGCCCTACTCCAGAATGACTGAGCCACAGCTGCACCTTAACCCATGGCTTGGGTGATTAGCATGTGTACCAGCAGAGAGAAGCACTTACAAAACACTTTCCCTGGAACTCAGCACTACACTTCTGGAGAACTTCAAGAATTCCCCAAAGCTGAAAAGACTGAAAACAGTCAAAACTACTTCCTACTAGGTGTCTTGCCAATCCCACATTGGACACCTTTATTCACTCCAGCTTTGTTATGTGCATATCAAAGATCAGATGATGTGCTATAATTTGGATGTGATTTATTCCCCAGAGGTTGGTGCTATAGAAGCTTTGTCCTCGGTGTGGCAATGTTGAGAGTTGGCCTAGGCAAGCTGCTAAGCGGCAGGCAGACTAAGCGGTAATTATGTCACTGGGGGCATTGCCTTGGAAGGGCTGAATGCTGGTCTCACGGAGTAAGTTTGTTAAAGAGAAGTTTGTAATGAAGAGGTTGAGTCTGGCTTACCCCCGGTTGTGGCTCAGTCTTGCCCGGTGTGTTCTGCCTCCTCATGCAAATTGTTGCTCTGATGCCATCAGCCATGAGAGCCTCACTAGAGCCAAGCAAGCACCAGTGCCATCCTTGCTCTTAGATGCCCAGCACTGTGAGATGAATACACCCCATTCTTTACAAATAACCTAGTTGCAAGCATTTTGTTTTAAGAATGGATTCATGCATGATACAAGAGAATAAAACAGGTAAAACTTAGTGTGATTTGACATAGAGTGGGTTAATGTTTTTCAGCAGTCAGCACTGAAAACCAGTTCTCTGCCCAGGTTCACTTCTTCTCTGCCTTATTTAAAGACATAGAACAGTCAATATTAGCCCCATTTCTGTCACTCAGACTTCAGAAACACAACAGCTCAGTTTATGTTGTATAATAGGATAAAGTGTTCTCAGGAGATGCATTCTGAGTTTCTGTACAGTGATGGAGTTTAGATAAGATAGAAGACCAAGTACCTCTTTCTGGTAGGTCCTTTCCATTCACCCACAAGATACACTTGGTTCTGAACCTCAGAGGTCTAGAGCTCTGGAGGCTTCCAGCTCTGTCATCCAGGTACTCAGTGGTATTGAGAAAATCATAGGTCCTCTCTTGGCCTCACCTGTAAACTGGACCTCACCTACTTCACAGGGAAACCCAGAGGATTAATTAGTGTTTGTAAAGCTTTGAGATTGCTAGATGAAAGTGGCTACCTGAGTGTAGATGATTATCATTATCATCATCATTATTATTACATAAAGCATGGATGACAGTTTAAGCATGGGATTATATGTCACCCTGGTGGTGCTGATAGATTTCTGGATAAACAGACTACTGTAGACTGTTATTACCCACCTGCCTTTCCCATGTCTGTTCAGGAACCCATCGTCAAGCTTGCCAGGCTAATGGTGCAGAAAGAAGGCTTCCTTAGCTCACTAGAGATGAATTCAGATGACATAGTAATAACCAAGGACTAGAATGCCTTGTGCTTCACATCTCCAAAATCAAGCCACCCTTGCTACCCATTTGAACTATGACTGCCTGGTTAGCTAGTGACAATGATGGTTCTGAATCTGGCCTGCCACCGAACTTAGTTACCAAAGCAGTCCAATTAAAAGCTTGTGTTTTCCTTTCAGATATACTATGAATAAAATTATGAATAAATTCTGAGAGAATTTTAAATCTCTTTCAGATGATCATACTATACAATAAAATAAATCTGTAGGGAATTAAGGTCACTTGTGTCTGCCCTGAATAAACTGAAATTGTCCTCATAGCATATGTTTAATAGGTTCTTTTCCATGGGGCCTGGTCCTATAGTATGTGTGCAATAGGAATGGAAGTCTCAAGTGCCCACCAGGCAGAGTTGCTACATAAAGAAACCAGAAAAACATTGGAAAAATAGCTAAATAAAAGGCACCCCTGTAGCTGCAATAGGTCTTTTAACTCCTTTAACTAGCCTAAAATCTTTTATGGGTATATAGTTTATTCTAAGAGAAAGGCTCACTGCTTTCAGGCACTTTCTAAAAATCCTGTGACCCATAAAGATTAAGATACAAATGTTTTCCTGGTCCTTAATTTCAGTCTTTCAGACCTATGCAGTGCCAGTGGCCCTGAATCCCTAACTCACAACTAGTTTTTGGCATGGAAGTGGTAAGCGCATCTGACTGTGGGTCTCCCCGCAGTTCCTTCACTCAACATGCCTGTTGTTATTAAGAATGAGCAAGGGCTAAAGAGATGGTTTAGTGGTTAAGGCATTTGCTTGCACAGTCAAAGGACCCAAATTCAATTCCCCAGGACCCATATAAACGGGATACACAAAGTGGTGCATGCATCTGGAGTTTGTTTGCAGTGGCGGAAGGCCCTGGCACTCCCAACCTTTCTCTCTCTCTCTCTCTCTCAATCTCTCTCTTTCTCTCTCTCTCTCTCACACACACACACACACACAAATAAAATAAAGTTTAAACTATATTTAAAAAGAAATGGTCAGCCTTTTGAGTAAACCAGGCTTGGGTGTGGTGATGCACACCTTTAATCCCAGAACACGGGAGGCAGAGGTAGGAGGATCACTGTGAGTTCAAGGCCACCCTGAGACTACATAGTGAATTCCAGGTCAGCCTGTGTTAAAGGAAGACCCTACCTTGAAAAAATGAATAAATGAAATTAAATTAAAAGAATGAGTAGGCCAACATGAGGCTTATAACCTGAATCTGGTTCTGATTCATGTTGTTAGAGGGACATTTGGTTGTTCCAAATCCTTTCTGAGTTTGGAATTTGCACTCTATCCTCCAAGCTTTTGTCTTACCTTGTATTTCTTACAGTGTTCACTGAATTGTTGAAAAGACTGAACCATGATTGAAATTTAGTAGAGGGCTCTCTGTCTGAGAAAGTATGAATCTTTACTTTATTTCAGATAAGCTCTTAGAAATGTACATATTTTCCAAAGTCATCAATCAAAATTTGCTTGGCAACTAAGCAATGCTACAGGTCCCAGCTACCTTCCTGGGGTGATTTATGAGAAATTTTTTTTCCAATAAACTTTAAAGTACCTGTGGAAGAGCTTCTAGCCCAGAATTTTTGAATAAATGCTTCCAAGCTAAGCCAAGAATCAGGAAAATGCAAAATGAGGTGCAAAAATGAAAGGAATGAATGAAGAAATTGAACAAATTCTATTTGGAGGCAGAACATTCTCCTTAAGTCACTTTCTAAGTTAATAGTTGCATTTTTTTACTGAGGCAAATATTAGTTCAAATTTTGTGTCATAGTATACTTAACACCTTGAGAACATTCAACTAGGAGTCCAAAGGCTTGATTCCAAGCCACTACTCTTTATGTGAACTATCATTTTCTTATGGTAGACGCCCCCTCCTTTTATCCATAGGGATGCCCAGACCACTAAGTGTCTGAAACTGAATATAGTACCAAACCCTATATATACTACATTTTTCTATGCAAACATATCTATGGTAAAGTTTAATTCATTATTAGACCCAAAATATGCTCTGTTGCACAGTGGATAATGCCTTAGAAATCTATTATTAGGCCCAGTAAGAGATTAGCATAGCTAATAATAAAATAGGCTAAGTCTATGGTTGATGTGGTCTTTCTCCCTCTCTCAGAATATCTTGATATACTGTATTCTATTCTTTGATATGAGAAGATGCACTGTTCACAGGACAATGTGGAGTTGGGAAATGCAGAAGGTCTGTGTGGCACCTAAAGCTACTGTGTAAGAATTACTTGAACACAAGCACTACATACCAGGGCCATCTGATGGTCAATTGGCTATTAAGTCACTCTGGGGTGGCAGCACATGCAGGAGGAACCCATTGGATATGTTCGAGATAGGATGTAGTAAGGTGACAAGAGATTTAAAGCCTATGACTTGTTCATTTCTAGACATTTTCCACTTGATATTTTTAGACGATGGTGGGTCATGTATAACTGAAACTGGGAAATGAAAGTCTAACCACCAGGAGATGACTACATGTCTAAAGTGAAGAGGGTCTAGCAGTGGACAACCTCCAGCTCTAAAACTCTGCATCCATGTACTCTTGTTCAGTGTTCCAAAGGTGATTTAGGGGCTTCTGACATCATAAGCCACTACAAACATTTGTTGAAATTCTGGTTTATGCTAGGAGCTAAGCCTAGATGTTTAAATAAATAAGACAGTACCTTTGCCATCAAAGATCTCCCAACTCATCACATAAAATTAATGTACTGTTATGAGCTAACCCAGCACAATCAGCAAAGCTCAGTGGGCACATGGTGGAAGAGAACAGATATTCAAGGTGAAGGTGACACAGGCTAGGAGCTGACTGGGGTGGTCAGTAACAGAATGAGCCAGATCCTGTCTCCTTTTCTGTCCTGACTCAGCCCTGAGATATGGAAGGAAACCTGGAGGGCTCCTAACCTTCTCCTCCCAACTAATCTGAGTCAGCTTCTTCACTCTGGACCTGTCTTCCCCTCCCCCCAGTTCTAGAGCTAAGCTTAGGGCAGTTCTACATCCATAAGGAGGGACCTGATGAAGGCCCCAAAGTTCAAGGTCCTCCTTATCATTGCTGGATTCCCTCTGCCTGTCTGGCTGTGCAGCTTGTGTCTAATAGGAGGGGTGTAAGCAAAGCAAGGGCTACCTCCCACCCTCTAGTGCAGTGAGGAAGCATTTCCCTTCACCCAATTTCCGTTCAAGTATGTTTACTTCCTTTCCTATTATCCAAGATACTCTCTCCATGTCCCAGTGTAAGATGGAAACCAGCTCTTCTATGGAAGGGGAGGAGGTACACTTGAGTGAAGGGCTTCATCATAGTATTAATATATTGCTCTTCATAAAAGATGGCAGTGTCAAGAATGCTTGCTGCTTAAGTTATTTTCCTGGCATTAGTTCTGGATTAATATTAATTCATTCTTTAAATCCATCTTCCTTGGGATTAGGGGTTCTAATAAGACCACCAGACAACTGAGACAACAGGACACAACCCAGGTTTCTCACTCAGATATTCCTCTCATGTTTGTACCAACAAACCACATTAAACTGGTTCATTTCCAACTAGCATGCAACTACAATTACTATGCTATTAAATAAAATAAGTATTCACAATGATGTTTTATCAATTTGCTAATATCTACCACAAAGTTAGATAATCAAATAATCTGAGGAAATCTTTTTTTTAATTTTAATTTTTATTTTTATTTATTTGAGAGAGAGAGAGAAAGACAGAGGCAGATAGAGAGAGAATGGGTGCACCAGGGCTTCCAGCCACTGCAAACGAAACTCCAAATGTGTGCGCCCCTTGTGCATCTGGCTAATATGGGTCCTGGGGAATTGCACCTCGAACCGGGGTCCTTATGCTTCACAGGCAAGAGCTTAATGGCTAAGCCATCTCTCCAGCCCAATCTGAGGAAATCTTGAGTGTGAAAAGTTAAACAGATCTCTGCTACAGGACAGAGCTTTTAATATGCTAATTTGATTTATAAATGTTCAAGAAAGTAATTCCTGCTTTTATTTTTGCTCCAAAGGATATTAAAACCCTAAAAAACTGTTAGAAATTCATGTTCCCACCAAGTGTGGTGGCCTGTGCTTATAATCCCAGCACTTGGTACAGAAATAGCATGATTTCAAGGCCAACCTCAGTTATGTAGTGAGACCTTGTCTCAAAAAAAAAGGAAGAAAGAAAGAAGTCAGGCATCATGGCGTTCACCTTTAATACCGGCATTTATGGAACAGAGGTTAAGAGGATAGCTGTGAGCTTCCGGCCAGCCTGAAACTACATAGTGAATTCTAGGACAGCCTGGGCTAGTGTGGGACCCTACCTTGAAAAAATAATCATTAAACTCTATTCTCAGATTAGACTCAGAAATGGCTCTGAATTCTGGATTTTAGCAGATACCTGCAGGCAGGCCAAATGACCTGTACATTGAGAAATACTGAATCTTGGCCTGCAGCATTTCCTTAACAAGACTCCTCAAAGCACACTTCAGGAAATGTGCATGCAGTATAGGGACTCAAGTAAAGGTAAACCCAAAATGAGGTTTAATTCACTTCTCAGCACTGGGAGCAGGTAGCTAAAGTAGAAGGATCTTGAGTTCGACACCACCCAGTGCTATATATCAAGACCATGACTCAAAAACAAAGAAACAAACAAAATGAAAATAAATTTGATAAAACCTAATAACATCAGGTCCAAGATGTTTTTTTAAAATATTTTTGTTTATTTTTATTTATTTGAGAGCAATAGAGAGAGAAAGAAGGAGGGAGAGAGAGAGAATGGGCACACCAGGGCTTCTAGCCACTGCAAAGGAACTCCAGATGCACATGCCCCCTTGTGCATCTGGCTAACGTGGGTCCTGGGGAATCGAGCCTTGAACTGAGGCCCTTAAGCTTCACAGGCAAGTGCTTAACCACTAAGCCATCTCTGCAGCCCCTAAGAGGTTTGTTTTTTGGGGTTTTTTTGGCAAGGGTATGGTGTGTGCGTGTGTATTTGTTTAATGTAGGCACACTTATGTATGAGGAGGTAGTGCACGTACATGTGGTCATGGGGAGGAGGATCTCAGTCATCCTCCACCTTACTTTTTAGAGACAGCAACTCTTGTTGAACCCAGATCTCATCAACTGGGCTAGATTAGCTAGCCAATAAATCTATCTTCACCTCCTTTGCTCCAGATCACAGGGGATCACCTCCATGCACAGCATTTATATGGGTGCTAGGGATCTGAAGTCAGCACAGCAAGCACTTGACTCACAAAGACAGCCTGTTGTGAAGGTTGTGATACTTCATTATTTTAAATTGAAATCATCCAAGTCGAAACAGACTTTATCTGACATATTTCTAAACCAGAAAAAGAAGACAACTCTGTATTTGTGGGAAGGTAAAATTAAAGCATCCCATATTTGGCAAATTACCACACTGGACACAAGATTTTTGTGAAAGCTTACTGTTAACCACTAATACTCCTGTGTTATCAATAGTCCAGTGCCAGAAATTGAGCACAAAATGGGTTTGGAATCACCAGTATGTGAAGTGGGTCATGGCTTAGTGAGCCAGGAAGAGAGCAGTACACATACTTCAGTAGTGTCAGGCTCAAGAGTGTTGTGACTATTTCAGTATGACCTACTCTGGGTCCACTCACTAATTAAGAAATAGCACCTCGGGGCTGGAGAGATGGCTTAGCGGTTAAGCGCTTGCCTGTGAAGCCTAAGGACCCCAGTTCGAGGCTCGGTTCCCCAGGTCCCACGTTAGCCAGATGCACAAGGGGGCGCACGCATCTGGAGTTCGTTTGCAGAGGCTGGAAGCCCTGGCGCGCCCATTCTCTCTCTCTCCCTCTGTCTTTCTCTCTGTGTCTGTCACTCTCAAATAAAATAAATACAAAATGAACAAGAAATAGCACCTCAGGGTACACATGGAAGAGCATGATGGAGAATGAAATCAATATTTCAAAGGGGGGAGTGCAGTGTCCTTAACCAGCACAGTAACTGGATTCTAACGGGCTTTCTGGAGAGAGCACCGTGATTGCCAGCCATATTAACAGGAACAATATAAAGCAAATTTTAATCAAAAGTGAATTAACAAACTAAATGCAAGATAAGATTTAAGAAAGAATAGGAAGGATCTTATAAAATAATTCTAATTGTCAACAAGCTTCTTACAACCGTCATATGGCCTACAATTCAATTTTAAAACCTTTAGAGATAACATATATAAGTTCGAACAGTAGTGGACAAAATACATGAATTCACTATAAAATATTTTTATTGGACATCTCTTCAAAATTAATAACTATGGGCACTCAAATATGTAGCTATGGAACTCCCAGCTTTTATATAGCTTCATAATTCTGTTTTTAGGCCTATAAGGATATATTTTAATAAATTTTCTTTTTTTTCCTCCCAACCACCCACCTTTGCCCTTTCCCTCCCATTTACCTCCACTAAGCCCTTACTTTTTCCTACGATTCCCTCTTCTTTATTGATATTTTCCCCCTCCTCCATCATCCAGGACAACTTAATGGTGAGCACAATATTATACAGGTCTTATGTAGATAACAAGATGTCTAAGGTCATGAATACAATGACCATTTTATATCAGGAAAACAGTGTTTCAAAGCACTGCTCCCCATCCTTCTTTCTGCCACTTCTTCCTCTAGAGTTCCTGAGTCACTGGAGATGAGATAGAGGTGTCTAATTACTAAGTGCTGAGTATTCAACTATCACTTCTCAGCACTTTGATGAGTTTTGATTCTCCCTAGTAGTCATCACCATCTGAAAAGAAAGACTTCTTCACAAAAGGGTAAGAGCAGCACTAATATATACTCATAGATGTATTTAAAGGGTAATTTGGTGGGCATAATATACCCATGTAGTCAAATAGCCAGTAGTAAGTCTCCCTCTACCCACCCCCGGCCAAAGTTTGAGACCCTTCAAGGCAAAGACTTAACAAGGTTTTCAGTTCAGGTATGAATTCTCTACCATGGAGTGGGCCTGAAATCAAATTAGAGAACAGTTTGTTGCCCCCATACAGATATGCTACTATTGCACTCATACGCACATCTTTCCTGGGTAGCCCATTGTGTAATTCACAAGGTCCACTGCTGGTGAAGGTTGCTGATGACTTTTCTTCCAGCAGACTGCATAGAAATTTCCAGCGCTAAGGAGAAGGCTTTCAGCTCAGTTCCACCTTGATTTCTCTGCATCATGCAACCAAAGATGTGATGTTTTCAGCAATAGGGTCTTACCCTCTAGTTCTGGTGAGGAAATAAGAGCCTTGGTAATGTACGTTTTTTTGGAGACCTCAAAGACCTTGCTGACCAACACCTCACTCAGTGGTATCTCAACCAGCACTGAAATGTTTTTGACTTCTGAACACAACATCATCCACTCCTACAGTGTACTTTGGTCCAGCTCTCTCTTTAACTGTTATATATATTTTTAATTAGCTATAAAAGAAGTAGGTCTCCATGTGGGTATTTATAACCTCTTTAGTTTGGATTAACCCTCTTCCTACACCCTCCTCTCCTCCATCCACCACCCCTAAACCCACTTAGACCATTCTTCCCTTAGTATTCCTCATCTCTACTTACTTATATACTCCCCCCTTCCTAAAGCCCTACTCACTCTAAGATCGGGAGACCTTAGAGATCATGTGGAACTTGTTATCAAGAACTTTCATTCATAAATTATAAAAAGCCTAATGTCTCCCCCCAAAATAACTGACCACTGCTCCCACAATGCATAAACCATAACCCCAATGGGAATTCCTGCAACCCCACTGAGGAGGATCCCCAAAGGAATGGGGGCAGGGGCGAGAGAAAAGAGGGTACAAATGTATGATATATCCATATGAAACATGTTATGAATAATGATAATAATCATAAACATTTTTAAAAGCCCAATGTGAGAGACTGGGGAAATGACTTAGCCGTTAAGGCATTTTCCTGCAAAGCTTAAGGACCCAGGTTTGATTCCCCAGGACCCATGTAAGCCAGATGCATGGGGTGGGGGACAAGTGTCTGAAGTTCATTTGCAGTGGCTAGAGGCCCTGGCATGCCCATTCTCTCTTTTCTCTCTGCCTCTTCCTCTCTCTCAAATAAACGAAGAAATAAAATATTGTTTAAAAAGCCCTAATGTGAGTTAAGTCAATTTTTCATCCAACTAAATACTCAGTACTTATTTGACATTGAGAATCTGTTTTCCATTTTGTTTGTAAGTTGTGTCTTAATAAAGTTAAAAGGGAAGAAAAGATTTTCTTTTCCACAGCCCTCATCTCTGCTGTCTTTCACCAGAATACTCCTTACATGCTCTATCTTCAGGTGATAAGAATGACCTTCCAGCTACTGTAGAATTACATTTTACCAATCTAAGGACAAAATGAAAAACAAAAGCCTCATTCCCAAAAGTTCCAGCTGGTGATGCCATAATCAAACTGGATATGCAGCAAATAAACATACATTTGTGATTTCCAAAGCATTCCTACCACAGTCAATTTCAACTCACCAAGGTGGCATCACCAAACATGCAGTGGCTATAGGCCCTGGTGCAACCATTTCTCCTCTCTCTCTCTCTCTCTCTCTCTCTCTCTCTCTCTCTCTTCTCTCATAAATAAATAAATATATTTTAAAATACAGAAACACCTTCCCCAAATGATAAAATAGAATATTCTCAATGGTTAAGATGATTATAAGCCTATTTTATTTACTTTTTTTACCAACAGCTTTCATAATTGCAGACAACAATCTATGATAATTCCCTTTCTCCCCTGACTTTCCCCTTTGAAACTTCACTCTCCATCTATCCCTGGCCCCTCTCAATCAGACTCTCTTTTATTTTGATGTCATGATCTTTTCCTCCTATTATGATGGTCTTGTGTAGGTAGTATCAGGGACTGTGAGGTAATGGATATCCAGGCCATTTTGTGTCTGGAGGAGCACATTGTAAGGAGTCCTACCCCTCCTTTGGCTCTTACATTCTTTCCGCCACCTCTTCCACAATGGACTCTGAGCCGTGGAAGATGTTATAGAGATATTTCAATGCTGAGCATTCCTCTGTCACTTCTTCTCAGCACCATGGTGCCTCCTGAGTCATCCCAAGGTCACTACCATCTGAAAAGAGAAGGTTCTCTAACCAAAAGTGAAAGTAGCATTAATATATGGGCATGAACATTAAGAGAAGTTCTTACTGGGCAGTTCGGTAAGCATAGTATATACATTAGCCAGACACCAGCAGATGTTACACGCCTAGGGCTCATGACTACCCCTGATGTAGGTTTTCACTATAAGGCATGTGTTCCCTCCCATGGAGCAGGCCTCCAGTCCAATTAGAGAGCAGTTGGTTTCCCCCATAACAGACATGTCACTATTGCACTTATTGGCTCACTTGGCCTGGCTGGCCAAATTTAAGGCTTTCAATATACACTGTTGAGTATCTTCATTGGTGATTTCTCTCTCTCCCATTGAACCACATGCAGCATGGCTTCTTCCAGCTTTCTGTCAGCTGGTCTACATGGAGGAGGTTTTCAGCTCAGCTCCAGCTTGATTTCTCAGTGACCTTGCAGCCAAGCATGTGGAGTCTTCAGCAACAGGGTCTTTCTGTCTATTCCTGGTGGGAAACCATGGGCCTCAGCAATGGCCTGTAATGTTTTGGGGTATCAGTAATTTATCTGGCCAACAGCTCACTGGAAGGTATCTCAACCCTGGCACTGAAAATTTTCTAGTAACAATCTATGGTGAAGCCTATTTTCTTAATTCTGTATTGTATACTTTTCAAATTTTCTTACCTAATAGTTTATTTTACCGTATCTTTCTGGCAGAAATATAGAATTCTGAGAATAATTTGACAAAGCCAACAAATCTTAAAATTTTAATTTTTTTTAACTTTTAGATGTGTATGTAGTGTGCATTGTATGTGTGGTGCACATTTGTTTGTGTGTGTGTGGGAGTATACATTAGTATGTATGTGCATGTGCACATGGAGATCAAACACTGGGTGTTATGTTTGGTCACTCTCCACACTTTATTTTTCACTCAATACTTTGGGTCTGAGAGCTAACTTAAGAAAATAATCAGACAAGTTCAACTACCTCACTTTAAGTATTTTCACTGTAGCATTACTAATTAGAGCAAAAAATTGAAATAATTTAAATGGCAAGTAGCAGGCAAATAGATAATTATATCTAATGTTTATATATTATAATTATATCATTTGTCATATCTCCTGAAGAGAAAGGAAATCAAATCTGTAATAGGGAATTTCATTTTTGTAATGGAAAAACATGTCTAAAATATAAATCATATCAAAACATTAACAGGGATAATGTCTTCATTAACTTTTTAAAGATTATTAAACGTTCAAGCTATTAGCTACATATTGAAAACAGAAAGAAGTTCTGTTATTAAAGTCGTTGCCTTAAAAGCATGAGGACCTGAGCTCAATTCCCCAAACACACACACACGCACGCACGCACGCACAGAGCCAGATGTGGTGGCATGCACTTGTAATCAGCATTGGGAAAGTGGAGACAGGCAGATCCATAGAGTTTTCTGGCCATCCAGTTTTGCCTAGTTGGAAAGTTCCAGGTCAGTGAGAGATCCTGCCTCACAGAAAGATGGATGGTACTTGGGTTATAATTTCTCATATTAGCCTCTGGCTACCACATGCAAGCACACACATGTGCACATGCATCACACACATACACAGAGAGAGAGAGAGAGAACTTGACTTTGTCTGCTGTAAAGTTTTGATTTTCTTCATGTGATCATTCCTGCATTCATCCTGGTTTAAATCATTGGAAAACACTTTATTGGAGATAATTCTATTTTTGCAAGAATGAAAAAGTGGGAGAATGTTAAAAACACATTTAAAGAAAAATCCAGGATCTGGGAGGTGGCTCAGTTGGTAATGTTCAGTAAGCATGAGGACCTGAGTGCAAATCCCCAGCACCCATGTAAAAGTTGGGGTTATTTGTGCATGCCTATAATCCCCGAGGCTGGAAAGCTGGAGATGGGAATATACTCAGGCTTTGCTGATCAGCTGGTCTAGTCAAATTGTTGAGCTCCAGGTTCAGTGAGAAGAGGAGATCCAACATCACACTCTGGCCTCCATATGCATGAACACCTGTGCACACATGTGTGCCTCTATACATACATACATGTGTGCACATATGCATGCACACAAATACAAAGGCTGAAACTACCCAGATCCAGATGTAAACACACAGGGAAAGCTGTTTGTGTCCTCTGGCCTCCCAGACTGCCATTTTCAACTCCATGTGTGCTCTCTTTCTTCTCAGTTGTTCTAAATTTAAGACTGCCTGCTTTGGGAAACTGCTATAAAATAGCAGAAGTAGATGTCAACTCAGACTGTTTCTAAGAATCTAAGGACAGAATGGACCCAGAGTCACAGACAGGCTTTGGTCTCCCCAAGGCTTGAGAGATTTCAAATGCAATGCAGAAAAGCCAAAGGGTCTGATTTTGAAATTCATATGAGTAGAGAAAATTGAAAAATATAAAATTATGTAAAGGATATGGAATAGTGAAAGAAACCATATGGTAAGGTAATTTCTTTAAAGTCACTTAAAGGAAAGGCTATGGATGTAAATTTTTAAATATATTATTCTTGCAAATCACAATGAATTTTTGGACTTGTCAAAATGTCTTCATTGAAGCCAAACAATACACCTCTCCAGGAGACCCAGAAGTAGAATCCCAGGTCCTTGAAGATATTCTCATTTTGCAGTTTCACCAGGGAAGGAGAGTGAGAAAAAGCAAACACACCTCTTTGTAATGTTGACTTCAACGCTCAGATTTGAAAGTTACTTTGGAAGTTACTCAGATTTGGAAGTGCTTCAGAACAAGAACATGCCTTGAAAACTGAAGATGTGGGGCTGGAGCAAGGAATGGTTCAGTGGTTAGAGCACTTGCTTGAAAACTGAAGATATGATTTAAGGTCCTGGCTCGGTCATCTGCATACTCTATTACCTGGAAGGAGGGGAATCATTTAACTCCACTGTGGATACAGCATCCTGTTAGGGACACAGTTAGGAGGACAAGGCTGGTACATACAGAACACTGGATGACTCTGGTGAATATGTCAATGGTTTCAAAATTACTTTGCCAAACTCTACAGTCCCCCTATAACACCTTATGCCACTTAACATAATAACAGAGTCTTTTTATAAATCAATGATGAGGGCAGGGATTTTTGCCTATTTCTGTATCTCCAGAGGCCAGAACAGTGCCTTGCTCATAGTAGACACTAAATATTTGTTAGATGAATGTCTGCACAAGAACCTGCCTTGAGATAAGCCTTTGATGAGAACTGCCTTGTAAACAAGGAGCATATATGAAGACTACGAATTCCCTGTACTCCTGAATTGTCTTCATGTCCCACTTTGTTTCAGTTTGAATCACAGACTAACACTTTCTTATGGTCTGCCTATGTCATCAGAAACAGCTTGCCTGGGAGCATCCTGAAGTCAGCCCAGACCTAATCATCTCCTATGTCCAGACATGTTGCCCCCCCAAGTCACTCCTCCTTTCCATTAATCACAGGGGCTTCCAGACCATTTTCACCTTCTAGAATTCTAAACAAAGGCTTAGAGCAGAGAGATGGAAATAGTGTGGGCAGGTCTGTGATTCAGGCTCTCTTCTCACTTAACCCTGCTCACCAGACTGTGAGTCTACAGCTTTGTGAGGGCTAGAGCAAAGAGAACTCTTAGCACCGGAATGTGGATGGCTTAGCATCCTCACAGCAATTTTCCTTGGTAAGAATTCCATCCATTTTCCTTCAAAAATACACATCCTGGGATAAGATTTTGGGGAAGCCAGTAACACTCTGTCCTTTAATAATAGCTGTGGAAAATAAATACTTGGGGAAAGAACTGTCTCTGTGGTTAGAGTTAAGAATAAGAAGTGAGGCTAGAGAGATGGCTCAGCAGTTAGAAGTACTTGCTTGCAAAGCCTCATGGCCTGAGTTGGATTCCCCAGTACCCACACAAAGCCATATGCACAAAGTGGCACAGGCATCTGGAGTTCCTCTGCAGTGGCAAGAGGCCCTGAACTACCCATTCTCACTTGCTCTGTATCTACTTCTTTCTCTATATCTCTATTGCTCTCTCTCAAATAAATAAATTAGATGTTTTTAAAAATGCAAAACATTGGTTCCTTGTGCATGGACAGTGTGTGGGCAGGCATAGCAGTCTGGAATAAGTAGGCCACACCCCTGTTTCTGGGCTCCTCCCACTCCACAGTCTGGGTTCCCTGTGCAGGTCTGTGTCCTGGAGGGCAAGGCACTAAATAGGCCATATCCCTGTTCCCTTGCTCCTCCCAGTCCTGTGGTCCTGTTAGGTCCCATTGAGCCTTGCTTGGGGAGGCCTGGTCCCTTTGTGAGCTATGGAATCAATCCTTTTGCTCTGGTATTCTGACTGGTCAATGAGTACCAACATCCCTGTTCACCTGAATCAGAGGGTGTATGGGCTGAAGAACAAAACTTTGCTTCCACCTCAATAAAATAAAGTCTTCCTAAAATGGGTAGACAGCAACACAAAAAAAGCCAACAAAACTCAGAAAATTGAGAGATCTTCACCAAGGATGCCTAGTCCTACTAAAGAAGTCTCCAATCAAATCATAGAGAAATCAACAGAAATTAATTCCCAAAATGAAAACACAACAACCAACAAGACCCTGATCAAAAAAAAAAAAAAAATCACCAAACTTGAAGCACACTATCAAAGAACCAACAATTGTATGAAATGGAAGATCTCAACAACCCATTGATTAAGCTTAATGAAGACTTGATCAAATGCAAGAATGAGCTACAAAGAGCATCAAGAAAATCAGAACTCAAATTGAAATTGTACCTCAAAACGGAGATGAAGGGCTAAAGAAATGGCTTAGTGGTTAAGTGCTTACCTGTGAAGCCTAAGGACACTGGTTTGAGGCTCAATTCCCCTGGACCCACGTTAGCCAGATGCACAAGGGGGCGCATGCATCTGGAGTTCATTTGCAGTGGCTGGAGTCCCTGGCATGCGTTCTCTCTCTCTCTCTCTCTCTCTCTCTCTCTCTCTCTCTCTCTCCTTTTCTCTCTGTGTCTGTCACTCTCAAATAAATAAAAAATGAACAAAAAAAGTTTTAAAAAAAAGAGATGGAAACAATGCAAAATAGCACAACAGAAAACAAAAATCAAATAGAAATTATAAAAACCTCTCAAGAACCCCTCGCCAACAGAATTACTCAGGTGAAAGACAGATCCTCTGACCTGGAAGATAAGACAGAAGAAATTGATTGGTAGGCCAAAAACTTTCACCTAATGGTGCTGGAAAAGCTTTGTTGAGATCAAAAAAATCAAATGAACAGTATATGAGAGAACTATGGGACACCCTAAAGTGACCAAACATCCAGATCATGGGTATACCAGAAGGAGAGGAAATCTAGGCCAGAGATACAGAGACCATATTAAACAAAATTATTGAAGAAAATTTTCTAAATCTCACAAAAGAGAGTCCCATCCAGCTTCAAGATCACAGAACATCAAACAGATAGGACCAAAGAAGAAACTCTCCAAGACACATCATAGTTAAAATTTAAGAAACACAAGAAAGCACCAAACCCCATAAAACACCTCATGATGGCAGGGATTAATTCAAACCTTGCAGTTATAGCCTTAAATATTAATTGTCTTAACTCACCCATCAAAACACAGGTTATCAGGATGGATCAAAAGACTGGACCCTTCTGTATGCTGTCTTCAAAAAATCCACCTCACCAGTAAGACAGACACGTCCTCAGGGTGAAAGGTTGGAAAATGGAACTGAAAAACAAGGAAGTGTTGCTATATTAATGTCTGATAAAATGGACTTCAAACCAAAAGTAATCAAAAAGAACAAAAAAGGACACTTCTTACTCATCAAGGGGATGATCCAACAGGAGCACATCACAATCATATATGCACTAAACACCACAGTTTATAAAATAAAATCTACTCAACAATAAAACAGAAATAAATTCCAACACCATCATAGTCGGAGACTTCAATACTCCACTATCATCAATAGACAGATCATCCAAGTAGAAAATCAACAGGGAAAAAATAGAGCTCAACAGCATCATAGATCAACTAGACCTAACAGAACTTTCCCAACTCTACAGTATACACATTCTTCTTAGCAGTCAACAGAACCTTCTCCAGAACTCACCATATATTAGGCCATAAAGTGTGCCTTTGTAAAGTCAGGAAAATTGAAATAACTTCCTGTACCATGTTATATCATGATGCTTTAAAGCTAGAAATTAACAACAAAAGACACATCAAGAATGCCACCAACTCCTAGAGAATAAACAGCATACTTTTAAACAATGAATGGGTTGTAGAAGAAATCAAAAAAGATTGTAAAATTCCTAGAATTTAATGACAATGAAAACACAACCTACCAAAACTTATGGGACACAATGAAGGCAGTCATAAGGGGAAAATTCATAGCCCTAAATGCCTTCATTACATAACAGAGAGATTGCAAATCAATAACCTGACTTCCACCTTAAGGCACTGGAAAAACAAGAAGAATCCAACCCAAAGAGCTCCAGATGGAAAGACATCATCAAGATTCGAGCAGAAATTAATGAATTGGAAACTAAGAAAACAATTTTAAAAATAGATAAAATGAAGAGCTGGTTCTTTGAAAAAATAAAAAAGATTGACAAACCCCTGGCCAAATTCATTAAGAAAAAAAAAAAAAAACAGTATCAAATTAACAAAATCAGAAATGAAAAAGGAGAGATCAAACATACATCAGTGAAATTGGAAAAATCATCAGGGCATACTTGCAAAACCTCTACTCCACAAAATTAAATAACATGGAAGCAATGAGTAAATTCCTAAACACATACCACCTACCAAAACTGAACTCAAAGCAGATTAATCTCCTAAACAAAACTATCACATCCACAGAGATTGAAAAGGTAATAAAAATCCTCCCCAAAAAGAAAAGTCCAGGGCCAGATGGCTTCTTAAATGAATTCTATCAAACCTTCAAAGAAGAATTGAAACCAATTTTTCTCAAACTGTCCCACATAATTGGAGACCAGGGAATCCTCCCAACTCCTTTTATGAAGCTAGCATCATCCTAATACCAAAACCAGACAGAGATCCAACAAGGAAAGAAAATTACAGGCCTATATCCCTAATGAACTTAGATGCAAGGATCCTGAATAAAATCATTGAAAACTGAATTCAACAACATATCAAAAGCATTATCCACCTCAATCAAGTAGGCTTCATCCCAGGGATGGTTTAACATATGGAAATTTGTTAACATAATGCACTATATAAATAAACTGAACCATAAGAACCACATGATCATCTCAATTGATGCAGAGAAGGCCTTTGGCAAAATACAACATCACTTCATTAGTGAAACACTGGAGAAAAATAGGTATGGAGGGTTTATAGCTCAATACAATAAATGCTATATATAAAGCTCCTAGCGTGGTGACAAACACCTTTAATCCCAGCACTCAGGAAGCAGAGGTAGGAGGATCGCCTTGGGTTCAAGACCACCCTGAGAATGCATAGTGAATTCCAGGTCAGCCTGGGCTAGAGCGAGATCCTACCTTGAAGAAAAAAACAAAATCTCCTAAAGCCCAAATAATACTTAATGGGGAGAAACTTAAGGAGTTCCCACTGAGATCAGGAACAAAACAAGGGGGCCCATTCTCACCACTGCTCTTCAGCATATTACTAAAAGTACTAGCCCAAGAAATAAGACAGGAGAAATAAATTAAAGAGATTCAAATTGGAAAGAAAGCAGTCAAATTAGCCCTAGTTGCACATGACATGATCCTATGTGTAAGTGACCCAAAAGTCTCCATCTCAAAACTTCTAAAGGTGATAAATTCCTTCATCAAAGTGACAGGATACAAAATCAATGCACATAAATCAGTAGCTTTTCTATATGCAAAGAACAAATATACAGAGAAAGAAATCAGTGAGGCTGTCCCATTTTCAATAGCAACAAAAAATTAAGTATCTTAGAATAATACTAACCAAGGATGTGAAATAACTATATAACAAAAACATAAAAACACTCAAGAAAGAAACAAGAGGAGTTGAGAAGATAGAAAGACCTCCCATGCTCCTGGATAGGTAGAATTAATATTATGAACATGACAATTATACCAATAGCAATATACATATTTAATGCAATACCAATAAAAATACTAGCATCATTCTTCACAGAGATTGAAAAAATAATCTCAAAATTCATATAGAATGGCAGAAGGCCTCAGATATCCAAACATATCCTCAGGAAAAAAAAATCCACCTCTGGTGGTATCACCATACCTGATCTAAACCTATATTAAAAACCCATAGTGACAAAAACAGCATAGTACTATAATAAAAACAGAAACAGGGCTGGAGTGATGGCTTAGCAGTTAAGACATTTGCCTGCAAAGCCAAAGGACCCATATTCAAGTCCCCAGGACCCACGTTAGCTAGACGCACAAGGGGGCACAAGCATCTGGATTTCGTCTGCAATGGCTGGAGGCCCTAGCATTCTCTCTCTCTCTCTCTCTCTCTTTCTCTGTCAAATAAATAAATAATAAAATATTTTTAAACTAGAAACTAAACCAATCAAACAGAATTGAAGACCCAGACCTTAGGTCAAGTAACTACAGCTGCTTGATCTTTGACAAAGGTACCAATAATCTAGACTGGAGAAAAGACAGCATCTTCAACAAATGGTGTTGGACAAATTGGATGACCAAATGTAGAAAAATGAAATTAGACCCATTCATTTCACCATAAAAAAAAAAAAAATCATGTCCAAATGGATTAAAGACCTCCATATAAGACCTAAAACTCTTCAACTACTGAAAGAAAAAACAGGAAGCACTCTCCACTATACAGGCCTGGAAAAGGACTTCCTGAACAAAACCCCAGTAGCCAAGGAAATTAAACAAGCATTCAACCAGTGGAATCCCATGAAGCTAAAAAGCTTTGGCACAGAAAAACATACCATAAACAGAGGCAATAGATTATCCACTGATTGGGAGAAAATCTTTGGCAGCTATACAACTGACAGAAGTCTAATATCTAGAATCTACAAAGAATTCAGAAAACTAAATAATAAAAAATCAAACAACCGACTCCAAAAGTGGGGCAGGGAACAAAATAGGCATTTCTCAGAGGAAGAATTACAAATGGCTAACACACACTTAAGAAAATGTTCAACATCCCTAACCATTAGGAAAATGCAAATTAAAACAACTATGAGATTCCACCTTACCCCAGTAAAAAAAATAAATATTGGCAACTCTGTGGAAAAATAGAAACACTCATTCACTGTTGGTGGGAATGTAAGCTGGTATAACCACTGTGGAAATCAATATGTAGACTCATGAAAAGGATGACTATAAAGTTACCAACAGACCCTGATATTCCCTTACTGGGAATTTACCCTAAAAGCTCCACATCTCACTTCAGAGATATTTGCTCAACCATGTTTGTAGCTGCCCAGTTTATAATAGCTAAAAACTGGAATCAACCCATGTGCCCATCACTGGTTGAACTGATAACCAAGATGTGGTATATCTGCATGATGGAATTCTACTTAGCAGTAAGAAAAATGACACATTGAAATTTGTAGAAAAATGGTCAAACTTAGAACAGATAATTCTAAGTGAACTCACACAATCACAGAAAGACAATCATCACACGATCTCATTCATCTGCAGTTCCTAATCTGAATCAGCCCAAGTTGCTGACATTACTGAACAGCATCTGGAGGCTTGAACAATAGAGAGGGTAGGGCTTGGGGAAGGTAAAGGGTGGGGGTGGGACACAAAACTGAACCTGATCTGAACCGGTACCATCGAATCCTATATCCTGGAAGTCAGACTAAAAGGTGGAACCCTCAAGAGGACTTTAGGAAAAGCACCTGAATCAAAGGGCCCTGGAGGGAGTGATATGAAATTTAATCTCAAATTTCTCCTGTTTTTCTTTCTTCTCTGTCTTTTTCTTTCTTCTTTTCCGTTGGCACTGTAATTCCCTGTACCAGGAAGTGGTTTACATCCACAATGAGCTGTTGATCAGAAAGAACTACTAGATCTCCACTTCTGTCAAAGCACTTGATTACTCACCAGAGGTTAATGGTCAGACCCTACTGCTGAAGACATCAAATGCTGTTGGCATGGATCATGGAGAGAGTTGGTTGGAATCTGGAGGAGAGCCAGTCCCCAGACAATTAGCCCATCTAGTGCTGGAAGGCACTACATGAGCTCCTGGGGAAAGTGGCCAACATTTGTCCAAGCAACTCAAAGTCTAAGCGATTCAGAAGCAACCAACCTGACCTGGTGCTCACACAAACGGAATAGTGCCCCACAGCCATGGTGGGTAACAAACTGCTCTAGGATTGGGTAACAAGTCTACTCAGTGGAAAGGAAACGACCCTGTGCACTCTACTCTGACCCCAGCTGAAACCACAGAGGAATTAGGGAAATGAGCAAGAATGCCACTTTCTTAGTGAATATGATATCAGCACAAGGGTGATTGAAATAGATACTGAGAACACTTAACACCTATCAAACCAGAGATCCAGAGGCTCCTAAGTGCCCATCACTGAAGGTTAAAATGCTCCCAGTATGGCTCAGGGAATTTAGTGGAAGAAGGGGTGGAAAGATTTTTAGAGCCACAAATTGGGACATTTCGCACAGAGACATTGCCTCCCCCACCCCACTCCATAATGCATGACCCACAATCCTCAAGGGGTTGACCTGCATCCCCAATGAGGTAGGCCTCTTCAGAAAAGAGGTAGAGAGGAGGGGAAGGATGCAACCAACATGTGTTGTTTATGTACTAAATATATCCTTATCTAATTTTTAAAAAGGAAAAAAAATACAAAACGTCTCCTAAATGGCAAAAGGCAGGGCCAGTGGGCCTAGAGCCAATTACCATAATCTCAACCAAGAAAGTGAGAGATGGGATAGGCTGAGCTCAAGGGAAGGAAAATACCAGTGTGTAACCAAAGAGGAGGGGCTGTATCTGAGGGACTGATCATTCCTTAGCAACAGCAGCCTGACTTTTGCAGCGACTGGTGTTACGTAATGTTTTTAGAATGTTACTGATTTGGACTGAGTTCTTACAGTGGGCCCCAATAAACCGAATCAAAATTAAGTCACTCTTAGTGAATTTCTATATCATCAACTGTTATTGTTTAATCTACCTTCAGTTGGCATGAAAAAGGAGTCACCTCCATTTTAACCCATATGTGGAGGGAAGCTGGTGTAACCTAGTGCCAACCCATCTACTTTTGTGTATTGTTTATGCCTAGAGAGCCCTCATCTCTGCTCAGTTCATTGATAAGCCCTGCTCTTTATAGAAATAGACTGTCTTGTTTTAGGATTGCTAGTTAAAACTTACTGGATATTTGAACTAAAAGCAGAAAGAAAGGGAATGAAAGAAGAGAGGAAGAGAAAGGGAAAAGGTAGGAGGAAGGAGGAAACAAAAGCCACAGTTCTGGAATTATATTTTTAGGTATGTTAACACTCTTAAGACGAGCTGAACATCGATAAAAAATGTTAGCCAATAAGAATTTTGATGTATATGTTTGGAAAGGCAGCTACAAAAAAAACTTGTCAGCCTCTCTTCCAATAATTTGTTCTGTCACATAGAATAATTACAAAAGAGAAAAAATGGTTAAAATCATTTTTTACCTGTTTCAAAGGTACTCGCCAAAATGTTAACACTTTTTTTCTCTCAGTTAAGAACTATTGGTTGATATATTTTTCATGCTTATTTTAACTTTGGAAGATAATTAAACATCAGCTTGGAAGGTATGCTTACCAGGCAAAGTGACATCATTTGAAAACACCCGAGAAACCTCTCTCCTCTCAAGACATTGTAAGTGCCTCAGTTTCTCTCAATGTTGGCACTGCAAGGTGGTAATGAAAGTAAGTTCTGCTCAGAGCAGTGCTCTTAAAAACAATGTTCCTTTCAGACTTCTGAGTAAAAATGAACATAAAGTTGTATTTCCTGTTAAACCGAGTGTAGCAGGCTCCTAATAAAGACTCCATAAAGATTTCTTGTAAAGGGAGGAGCTGGGAAAGGGCTGGGAGTTTACGGCCCAAAAACAGTGATGCAAATTGTAGCAAATAATAAGTGATTCACTTAATGACACCTTGTAATTCTTTATCAACACTGTGGAAATTGGAATGTTGCTTTTATGTTTCTTAACTTTCTTAAGATGACTAACCTAAATTCCTTTAAGACATAGGCAGAATGCATGTCGTAAGATTTCTAGAGGAAAAAAAAGTCCAGCTTTGAAATAATTTGACATGATTTAAGGGAAGCTTTAGATGAAGAAGTGGAAGCCTGTCAGCCAAACTTTGGTCAATATGATCACACTTTAGCTCTGGATTCCACAGGGACATCATTTCTAACTGTTGTTAGCCAAAGCAGTCTAGTGAAATGTAGAAATAACAAGTACTTATTTTATCCTGCAGCAAGAATATAGCTCGAAGAGAGCCGGGCATGATGGCACATGCCTTTAATCCCAGCACTTGAGAGGCAGATGCAGGAGGATTGCCATGAGTTCAAGGCCACCCTGAGGCTACATAGTTAACTCCAGGTTAGTCTGGGCCAGAGTGAAACCTTTCTTCAAAAAAAAAAAAAAAAAAAGAATATAGCTCAAAGATAAGACAGGCTGACCCCATAGAGCACTTCTGCTTAAGTGCTCTGAGACCAGCTACATAGTCCTTATCAAGCCCATTCTCCAAAGGATGAGAAGCTTTCCAAGGCTCAGTAGAACTCACATATTAGTCTTAAAAATCTAAGCCAAAAATAAAAATCACATCATAAGACATGAAACCTTATCTGTCACAAAAATTATGTTATCTCCTAGAAACTTTTTATAACTAGAGTCTATTTAAAGTTAATGATTCTATCTAGGCTGGCTGTACATGATCATTAAAAAAATACCTCAAGCAGCCTCCTATGGTTTTCTTTAATATCTTTATTCTTTGACAAGTTCACACATGTGTAATAATGTACCTTGATCATATTTGTCCCCATGACCTTCTCTTATTCCCTCCCTCTTCTGCTGAACCCCTTCTTCTTTCCAGCTAGGCCTCTTCTACTTTCACATCTTTTGGTTTTTGTTTGACCCTTTGAGTGTAATTAGGGTTGCTTACATGAGCATGGGTTGGGGATTAGTTACTGGAACACTGAAAACTTATCAGTGGCTATACCACTAAAGAAAATGTCTCGCCAACCCCTAGCAACCAATACTTGCCAATAGCTCCTCAGGAAGAGCAAGACCTCGTGAGCTCTTCCCCAGTTCATAATGGAATGTTGACAGGCCCAGTCTCCTGCAGTTCTTGTGCAGATAATTACAGCTGCTGTGAGTTCATGAGTGCAACGGCCATGTTGTGTGCAGAGTTTATTCCACAGCACTCTTCCCCACACTCCAGTTCTTACGTTCTTTCTGGCCCCTCTTCTGCTATGTTCCCTCGGCCATTTAGGGGTGAGTACTCAATAATCACTTACTCTCTGCACTTTGGCCAGATATTCATCTTTGCATTAACCAAAGACATTTCTCAGGCTGGGCAGATAAAGCCTCGGTGGATAAAGGGCTTGCTACTCAAGCTGGAGCACCTGTTGGAGCCCCAGACTCCACAGGAAAAGCTAGGCTGGAGAGAGAGAGAGCTTGCCACTTAAATATGAAGGCCTCTAGTGCTCAAGACCACCAAGTTCAACTCCGCATAACTCATTATAAAAAGCTGGGCATGATCACATGTCTTTAACCCCAATCCATGGAGAATTGCTGGTGAAAGCTGCTGGATAGAAGCTTCAGGCTGAGGGAGATATCCTTATCTCAAGGAAATAATTTTCCAGATAAGAGATAAAAAATACAACTTAAAAAAAAGATACCTATGTTCTTCCCTGGCCTCTGCATGCATGTGCATGGAGCATGAAACCTGCACACATGTTCATATACTACATATCACATGCAACACACACACACACACACACACACACACACACATATATAGAAAGAGAGAGAGAGAAAGAGAGAGAGAGAGAGAGGCAAGGCTAGGAGATGTGTTAGGAATGCTGAAGCTGACAGTGAGATGGGAAGTGGAGACAGAATTTACCAGAATCTTATGAGTTTAGCAAGCAACAGTAGAGCAAGAAACCCTGCCTCCAATGAGGTAAACAAGTGAGAATTGGCCCAAAAGTTATCTTCTGACTTTCACATGCATGCTGCAATGCACACACGTGCAGCACTTAGGAGGCTGAAGTAGGAAACTCCAGGTCAGCCTGGGCTAGAGTGAGACATGGCCTGGAAAAGAAAAAGAAAAACAGAAGCAGTAGGGTCTCTGACCAAAGCTGACAGCCACCAACCTATGAATATAAACACAATATTTAGAAGACAATTTAACAACATGTCCTTTTAGCAAAACAGTATCCTGTTCTATTTTTTATGTTTAGAGAGAGCATGAGAGCAAGACAAAGAATTGGCACACCAGGGCCTCAGCCACTGCAATCAAACTCCAGGTGCTTGCACCACCTAGTGGTCATGTGTGACCTTGCGCTTGCCTCACCTTGGTGCATCTGGCTTACCTGGGATCTGAAGGGTGGAACAAGGGTCCTTAAGCTTTGCAGGGAGCGCCTTAACCACTAAGCTGTCTCTACAGCTCTCCTTTTGTATCTTGATGAGAGTCATAGCTACAGAAAAAGAACATGTAAGAGTACTTACTACCACAATGTGAGTTCCAGGACTCTATAGGTGACACACTTTGTGCAATAAAGGTATAGAGCACCAATAAGCTTGTTAATTTTTTCATTTCAGTGTGATTTAGCTACACTAACTCTAGTTTGAAAGAGAATAGTTTATAAGAAACCCAACAATATTTATCTTTTGTTTTTTGCTTTATCCTTCTTTTAGGCCACTCTCTACAGTTATGCTGATGAATAATTGATCTCTTGTTCCACAACAAGTATTTGATGAATAACTAAACAATTTACTTGGTAATTTTACTTTCAGTTTACTTTTAAATAAAAGGACAGGAGCAATTTTTCCAAGAAGTTAAAGAAATGAGTCTCATTTATGCACAAATAAAACAAAAAACCATTCAAAGTTAATACCTTCTACTCCATTTTCACCCAGGGCTGAGAACTTTTGGCAATGACTAAGAACAAAAGTATATACTGACATGGAAAAAAATGTGTTAAGAAAAAAAAAGAAGTAAGATTTTCATGACAATTTCAGGAGAGAAGTTATTCTTGTATTTAAAGCTAGCTAGTTCAAATACTTGAGAGTCTTTCTGACTTGTGTGTTTATACAATGATGTGCTTAAAGCCAGTTGGGTAGAGTAAAAGGAACATTAAACAGAAATCCTATTCTCAGAAAGTCCAAATCTAGCCTTGATGTGTGTAGTAAGTCACAATCTTTCTATATCTAGTCCTATATCACATAAGATGGTGCATTAGGGTTTGTGATAGTTTGAATGTATGTTCCCACATAGAGTCGGTTATTTATTAAGCTTGTAACTTGAATCTCTAGCCACCTGGCTGAAGAAGGAATCACTGGGGGTGGGTCTTAATTCCAGCCTAAAGGTATACAGAGAGGTTTAAGCTCTAGGGGTCCTGCTTGATGGTTTGGGTTTTTATAGCCCATTTGGGCTTTTTCTCTCTGCTTGGCTATATGGAAGCAGCTTCTTCATCCACTGATGGAATTTCCCATGGATCTGTAAGCTTGAAAAATACCCCTTCCTCCCCTTTGGATGTCCATCCCAGCAATGTATCTGTCTATGTCAGGTTTCTTTAGAGGAACAGAACTGATATAATAAATATGCAAAAGGAGGATTTATTAGATTAGCTCACAGGATGGGCTGGGCAGTCCAACAACAGCTTACACCATCTGGGGCCCAGGACTCTATAGGTGGTAGAAGGCTGGATGAAGGCTCAAGAGTCATGAGACGTGGCAGCTACTCAGACCAGGAGACCAGACAAAGCTGGGATGTCAAAGAACCAGACAGTCACTAAGTCCACTAGACTAGATGCAGGCTGAAGTGTAGCAGGACAGGTAGCTGCTCAGTCCATGAAGCCCAGTGGATGTCAGAAACACCCGCAAGCAAGCAGCAAGGGGAGCCAGGCAAAAAGCACACAAGAGCTAGTAGCATGGAAAACTAGGCAAAAGAAGGACAGCCCTGGTGTTCTCCTGGCTCTTCCGGAGGAAGGACTTCATCAGTCAGTTATTGTGACAAAAAATTGGTACCAAGAATGGGATCATTTCAATGATTTTTTGGTCATTGGAAATGATTTGTAGGAGGAACATGGAAGGATTTGGAACTTTGGGCTAGAGAAGTATTATAGTAAAACAAGCAGAACTGATTGAGACATTCTGGTACAAGTTTGAAGGACCAAAATGTAGAGAGCAGTATGAATTGTGGAAGCTTGGCATATAAGGTTTCAGGAGGGAAAAGAACTTTATGAGGAATTGGGCTAGAGGCAGAGAGGGTAGATATGTTCTCCCCCACATCCTGAGAACCTGAGCATTGAATTTAATTTGTTTCTGTTTTTATTTTGAGTTATTTATTTGACAGCAAAAGACAGAGAAAGAGGCAGAGAGAGAGAGAGAGAGAGAGAGAGAATGGGTGTGCCAGGGTCTCCAGCCACTGCAAATGAACTCCAGATGCATGCACCCCCTTGTGCATCTGGCTAAGGTGGATCTTGAAGAAATGAGCCTCAAACCAGGGGTCCTTAGGCTTCACAGGCAAGCGCTTAACTGTTAAGCCATCTCTCCAACCCAAAAGTTGAATTTAAAAGCAATTGGCTGGTGTGTTGAGTGGAGGAAAACATAGAGCAGAAAGATGTGAAAAATAAGAAGTTGGACACAGAAGAAATGTTAAAGTGTTTTAGATCCCAGGTCTAAAACACTAGTCCCAGGACTCCAGCAGGTTCAGCAGCCATTGTTTAAGGGATTATAACCATTGATAATGGGCCGATTGAAAGGAAGAAGCCTAAGGTAATAATACTGAAGGAGATTCCCACTCCTCAAAGTTGTGCTTTATCCCCCTGGATTAGCAAATTTGGCAAAGCAGCCCACCCAGCACTGGTTTTGGAAGTATGACAAATGCAGGAAATAGGTTGTAACACAATTCTGAAGATGGCCACTGAGGCCATGTGATATGAAGCAGGGTTGAAGTCCCTGCATGGAGTCATGGGAGGCCAAGGAATGGACCTGTGAAGATGAACCACAGGTTAATTTGAAGACCCCAGGATATTGGAAGAGCCAGAACTATGGGACATCTGCCAAGAAAAGCTACTGGTTTGGGGTAGATTTGGTCCAAGAAGCAAATAGCACAGCTGGAGAGTCAGTTACCCAAGCCCTTTGGAGCCCAGAGGATTTCATTAGTCCTAGATGCTGTACATGGAGTTGCAAGACTTGATATTTGCTATGCTGATTTTCTATCTTGCATTGGTCTGATCATTCCTTGCTATACCCTTGTTTATCCTTTTTGGAATGAAAGTATTTACTTTGTGCTGTTATATGTTAGAAGTATGTAACTTTTGTGTTGATTTTGCAGGGATCACAGTTAAGAGACCATCTTAAAACTCGGATGAGACTAGAATTTTGAATAACACTGGAACTGGTAAAGACTGTGGAAACTTTTAAAGTTGGACTGAATGCACTTTGCATCATGAGATGTCCAGGAGTCTATGGGGACCAGAGGTGAAATATGGTGGTTTAGAGGTAAAATCTCCCTCATTGCCTCATGTGTTTATGATTGTTTATGATTAAACCTCATGCTTACTCTCCACTGATAGAGCCTTTAGGAAGTGGAGCCTTGCTGAAAGAGGTGTGCCACTGGAGGTTCAGCCTTGGGATGTTTTTGTCTGTTTTTGTTTTTGCTTTTCAAGGTAAGGTCTCAGTCTAGCCCAGGCTGATCTGGGATTCACTATGTAGTCTCAGGATAGCCTCAAACTGGTGGCAGTCCTCTACCCCTGCCTCCTAAGTGCTGGAATTAAAGACATGAGCCATCATGTCCACCAGCCTTGAGATTTTATACTCCAGTCTACTTGCCAATTCAGCTAGTCTTCTCTTGCTGCATCCTCCCTGCTAACCTGACAAGATGTGACACCCCAGCTCTCTGCTTTTGTCATGCTTTCTCTGCCATGATGAAACTTCCTTGAAACTATAAACTGAAATAAACCCTTCCCTTCCATAATCTGCAATGGTCAGGTGTTTTGATCCAGCAATGAGAAAGTAACTGCTATAGACTGATAATTTAAACATGGAGAGAATTCAATAAAATAATCCATGTAAGAATATTATGTAAAGTACAAACTGTCCATGGAAGGATGTTAAATTCTCAGTAGACTCTCATTAAGTTGAGAGACACCTAGGTCATAGTGGATAATGCCTCACCATCACAATCTAGCCTGGATGACTCAGCCTCTTGGTAAATTGTTGAGCAAGGGGTCAAAAGTAGCATCCCAGATTTCCAGGTTTGTCTTATGAAGCAAAAATGTATTTTGTGGGCTGGAGAGATTGCTTAGTGGTTAAGGTGCTTGGCTGCAAAACCAAAGAACCAAGATGTGATTCCTCAGGACCCATGTAATCCAGATGCATAGGATGGCACATGCACCTGGAGTTCATTTGTGGTGGCTGGAGGCCCTGGCATGCCCATTCTCTCCCTCTCTCTCTTTCTCTCTTTCCCTCCCTCCCTCCCTCCTGCCCTCCCTCTTGAGCAAATAAATAAGCATAACAAATGTATTTCTTATATACTATATTCTATGCATTTTTAAAGCACTTTGTGGACTGGGTAGGTGGCTTAGCAGTTAAAGATGTTTGCTGAAAAAGCCTAATGGCCTAGGTTCAATTCTCCAGTACCCATGTATAGATGGCAGATGCACAAAGTGGCTCATGCATCTGAAGTTTGTTTGCAGTGCTCCCATTCTCTCTCTCTCTCTCTCTCTCTCTCTCTTACAAATAAATAATATAAATTTTAAAAATAAATAGCAAGTAAGTAGCAGCACTTTCTTTAAATTAAGCTTAAGAGTTACTATCATGTCACCCCATTTTCACAGGTGGAAAACATAAGGAAAGACTGATGGTCACTCAGCTCAATAGAACAAAAGATTAAACTCATGCTCTGAGTACTGGATCTTAAGGCCTTTCGTGCTGAATCTTGCATGAAACAAAGCAGAGGTCTGTGCCTATGAAGATCTGAGAGAACCATATAGACCTGAAATCTGAACAGAGCATGGCCAGGTGCTTGGTACAGACCCTGAGGCCTGGGCTGTATGTGTTGGTGCTAGTGACTAATACCTGGGGCAGATTACAGAACATAAAGCAAAAGCAGGGTCAGGACAATTGCCATAAACTCAGCAAATGCAGCATGAAAAGAGACTGACAGGTAGGATAGGGAAGATTTCACAAGAACCAAATACTCACTCTATTGCAATAAAATACACATTGTAAAGGTGGGATGGATGACCTTGGCTAGGGCAAGGAGGAACCACCAGAATAAGACATCATAGAGAGCAGAAGACATTTATTTACATTGAAAAAACTCAACTGTTTTCTTCCCTACACAAACATGAAGCCTGGAATCCAAGATCTGTTCACAGGCTGAAGAAAGATGCACAGGCTCTTGTCCACCCATGGTCTTCTACCTGCTGTTGCCTCTGCCTAGAAGCCTCTTCCTAATCTTCATCATCTTTCCTTGGTCTCATCCAGAGGTCCACTCAAGTGTCACTCCTCTGGACACTATATTGTTTCCTTACCCTTAAGTTACTTGAATATGCCTAGAACCACAGCTGCTATAATATTTCTGTTATCTATCCCTCAGAGATACTGCATCCTCTATGAAGAGGACTTTGTCTCTTTTACCACCTTTTCCCCCATACCAACAACAATGTCTAACACACAGTAGATGCTCAGTAAATACTTGACTGACTGTACTCTGTGTTCGTGTCAGCCCCATTGTTTACATAATCAGGATAACAAGGGGCTGGGGACATGGCTCAGGGGTTAAACATACTTGCTTACATATCCAAGATAACAAAGCTAGTAGGGAATTTACAGCTCATTCTGCTGACTTCAAGATAGGGTTCTCCCCTTCATTCAGCAGAATGCATTTTTGAAAGACTGAAAATTCCTGAAATCTCTGCTTGAACTCTGGAAGTGATGGGGGAAGTATTTTCTAGGAATAATTTTAGAGAATTGTTTAGAGACCACTTAACTAGACCAACTACTTCATTTTTCAATAAAGGGAGTTGGAATCCAGAGAGGTTGCATAACTTCTCAAAACTCACTAAGTCCAAAAGTTATTTTTTTAATTATGAACTCCAGTCTAAATGAATACCATGTTTGCATGTTACCTGTTTTGTATTGGCAGAATGAAGATCCTGCCTCGAGAAATAAGACCTTTGTTTGTGTGATGGTTACCATGCTGGCAGACTCCAAAAGCCATGGGATTTCTTGAAGAGGAGTGAAGAGTTCCAGTTCTGACTTTTCTATTTTAGTAAGTCAAATTTGGCACAGTGTGCTCCCCAACATCCTTCACACCATTTCCCTCACTAAGTTCTTGTTAGCTCACCCAGAATGTTAGCCTTGTCTCTTTTTGAAGTTCACTGTTGTTGCTCTCTTCTCAGTCTTCCCCTCCTCCAAAGTTGTGCTACACATGTTCCACATCTGTCAAAATGCCTTGCAGCTACACTTCCAAAATACTTACGCACACAGCCTGAATATGTGTGTCTGGCTCTTACACTATCTCTTTTCTTCTTTCTTTCTTTCTTCCTTCCTTCCTTCCTTCCTTCCTTCCTTCCTTCCTTCCTTCCTTCCTTCCTTCCTTCCTTCCTTTCCTTGTCTGTCTGTCTCTCTCTCTCCCTCTCTCTCTCACACGCACACACAAACATCACTCAGTTCTTGCTGCAATAGGATTTCCCATCAAATACTTTGCAATCTTGCCAGTATTAACATAATGTTACTCCTCCTCTTCTTCCTCTTCTTTCTCCTCCTCCCCCTCCTTTTTCAAGCTCTGCCAGGCCTGACTCATTTAACACTATACTCCATTCCCTGGTTCCTGCAGATGGCAGAGGGAGGGGGATCATTGGCCATGAGGACCAAGTGATATTATTATGGAAAATTCTTCTCCACATGAAACCCACACATCTGGCAAAATGAATAACAAGGAGAAACCAAAGCAGGAAGGAAAAACCCATGAGACATTTGCTAGTTTCAGGTAGGGAAATGAGATGAAAAACAGGAGAGAACCGACTTAAATCTATCTGTGGCTAACACAGAATATGAAATACAACAACCGAGATCAGTGATAGAAACCAGTGTTCCAGGCCTATGTGCATAGTACTAACATTCCAGATCTGAAACTAAATTTTATCAAGAAAAATCTGGAGGTGAAAATTTTTTTGGTTTTGGTTTTTTATTTTTTGAGGTAGGGTTTCACTCTACCTCAGGCAGACCTGGAATTCACTATGTAGTCTTAGGGTGGCCTCGAACTCACAGCAATCCTCCTACCTCTGCCTCCCAAGTGCTGGGATTAAAGGCATGCACCACCACACCCTGCTTTGAAAAAAAAATTTTTTTTTGAGGTAAGGTCTTGCTGTAGCTCAGGCTGACCTGGAATTCACTATGTAGTCTCAGGGTGGCCTTGAACTCACAGAGATCCTCCTACCTCTGCCTCCCAAATGAAGGGATTAAAGACCACCACGCCCGGCATGAAAAAAATTTTAATAGTGTTCAGTGAGGAGAAAATTTCCCCTCTGTGATATATGTAACATTCGTCTGTGTTATTCTTCCTAGGTAAAAGCAAAACTATTATATCAAGAATTTAATGTTAAGCCACATGTGGTGGTGCACACCTTTAATCCCAGCACTTGGGAGGCAGAGGTAGGAGGATCACCATGAGTTTGAGGCCACCCTGACAATAGAGTGAATTCCAGATCAGCCTAGACTAGAGTGAAACCCTACTTTAAAAAAAAAAAGAATTTAATGTTAAAAAATGAAAAATTATGGATAAAAATGAGTTCAGTACTGGGCCATTTGCCTTGCATGCATGCATAAAGCCCTGTGTTTGTTCCCTAGCCCCATAAAAAATAAAATAAGTAAATTTTAAAATTATGTCCTATGCTGGGTGTGGTGGCGCACGTCTTTCAACCCAGCACTTGGGAGGCAGAGGTAGGATCGCCATGAGTTCGAGGCCACCCTGAGACTACATAGTGAATTACAGGTCAGCCTGAGCTAGAGTGAAACCCTACCTCAAAAAAAAAAAAAAAAAAAAAAAAAGTGTCCTATTTCCCTTGTATGTCCATGTCCCTGATATTTAAATATTATGCTCATACAACCTGAAATCAAAACAGGTCAGAGAATAGAGCTACCTTCATAATATATTCATCCTTCTCATAAAAATCAATAGATCAGCCACAATGAAGATTTTTCCACTTATTTCAACTGGGACAGAATGTTGGCACAATGCAGAGAAAGAATGTGCTTGATGAGAAACAGACAGTGCGGACTTCCCCTAACAGCTCTGACAAGCAGAAAGTTATTTTCTAATAATGAAAATATAAGAATATTTATGCTTGAAAAATAATTGTATTTGAATAAGTCACATTGGAAGTGGGATATGAATTATCCATGTCAAAAGGGGAAAGGATGAATGATGATTATCAAAGCAATTTTCAAGGCCTTCTTTTTTTCCCCTGGTATGTAAAGGGACCAGTGTTTCAAGGCTAAAAAGTCCCTGGCTGAGTGTATATCCTATGGAGCAATCCAAGAGTCAATATGTATCTACTTGAAAGGACAAGAATCTTTTGGGTGCCTACACACTCTATGCATGTGAAACTTCCAAATCTAGTCTATTTCTCAAAAGCTTAGTTCTAGCCAGGCGTGGTGACAATGTCTGTCATCTCCTCACTTGAGAGCTACAGGCAGAAGAATCAGAAGTTCAAGGTCATTCTTAACTGTCCAACTAGTTCAAGGGCAGCTTGAACAACTACTGCATGAGCCTGTTTCAAACACACACACACACACACACACACACACACACACACACACACACAAAGAGCATCTTTTTCCAGTTGTGGACTCACCATGTTCTTTGTCATTTATTAGCTTCAGCTCCAAACTCTGCCTCTTACGCTAACCACAAACTTCTCAAGGGGACTCTGTGACCATGCATTAAAAGACAGACAGAGAGAGAGAGAGGGAGGAAGGGAGGGAGGGAGGGAGGGAGGGAGGGAGGGAGGGAGGGAGGGAGGGAGGGAGGGAGGGAAATCTCTCCTATCCTAGCTTAATGAGCTATTTCTATACACTTAGATCCCTCCCTGTCTCCCTTTCTTCCAGCTGTGTCAGGGACAGTGGAAATACTGAAGTGCTAGGATTACTCCTATTAGAAGCAACAGAAGAAAACTTCATGCTTGCTTAGGCCAAAGATAGTAAGTATGTGTGGTGGGGAAGGGAGCACTTCTCATGAAGATATGGAGGTAATTGACACAACTGGACAGCAGAAATAGAAGACTAGAACAGGAATGGAAGAGCACTACATTTCTTCCAACCAACCCATCCCACTTCATTTCCTAGTTCGTTTCTCTGGCTTAATCACTGAGAATTCACTATGATTCTGTTTTCTCAGCATGCCACCACTCACTCATATTCATCAAGGTGAGCAGCTCAAACACTTGAGATTATGGTCGTAGTAAATTGTCTATACTTATGGAAGTTGTCAATGAATAACTTTAAAAAATGTAATAAATAAATAAATAAATAAAGGGGGGAGGGAATGAATGGTGTCCCAAGGGAATAACACCTAAAGTTGTTCTCTGGCTCCATACACACACACACACACACACACTTATCTGCATGCATATGTGTGCCGAGACACATACCCACACATGCACATACTCGCAAAAAGAAAAGTGTGTATCCAGGGAAACATGAGAATAAAAAAGGGGGTATGAGAGGACAAGAAAAGTATAAAGGAAAGGAGAAAGTAGGAATAAGAGCCGGAATGGAATATATGTGACATGAAAGGAGAAGGGGAACTGCTGTGGAAAGAAAGAAAACTTTCAGGAGCAAAGAAGCAGTATGAGAGGGGGAAAAGCAAAGTAATAAAAAGGTTTTCTAAAATTAAAAAAGAAGAGAAAAGAAAAAGGATGTTTGTGACAGGTCAAGCTTAAATAACTGTAAATACAGAGTCCCAACATACTGAGAAGAAGAATTGTGTGATTCAAGCAACCCAGCAGCACGCTTTTCCTCTTTCACAAATCCTTGGGAGCTGCGCATGATGGCACATTCCTATATTCCCAGCTCATGGAAAGCAGAGGCAGGAGGATTATCACAATGTAAACCAGCCTCATCTACATAGCAAGTTTCACATCAGTCAGGGTTACATGGTGAGCACTTGTCTCAAAAATATCCATTGAATTATAACTCCCTTAGAGAACCACCCTTTCCACTTTCTGATAAGTCTCTGCAAACCTTTCCGTGGGAGCTTTGGTAGAGAGTGGGAAGAAGAGGTTTGACTGAGGTGAAACGAGAGGCTGTCTTGGGGGGCTGAGAGATACCAGGAGAATACCAGTCATCAGGAGAATCAGCCTCACCTCAATCTGCTTCTTTGGCTGTGGTTCATTCTGCCCAAAGCAAGGAACAGTTTAAACCCAGGCTCTTAGTAAAGACAGCTCCCACTGCTTAACATCTCCCAGACACAGAACCCAGATCCCTGGGTGTTATGAAGTTGCTATGTGTCTGTTATATATCACCAGAGCACAGTGTCTCCTAAATATACACGAGACATTGAAAAAATGAAGTGTCTTCACAAAAATGAAGGATGAACAATGATCAACCAAAAGCAGAAAGCTCATATTAATGCTATCTAAGAGAAAGTCATAGGCTTAGGCCCAGAGGCCAGAACCCAGTTATGAAGCAAGGAAGTCTTGGGGTTGGAACATTGTTTCTAAAGCATGAAAGGCCTCAGTCTCTAGGTACCAACATAAAGTCTAAGAATTGCGTTTAACATACATCAAACACAGTTCCATCCTAGAATATTCATGTCTAAAATTAGAGTAATTGAGCAAGAAGTCAGCAGCCAGTAAATAGCGCTGAGGTTAGCTTTGAGCACGTTTGCCAGATCTCCCACGTCAGCCACAGCCCACTCTGCAGCTCAGGAACACTGATGTGTCACCTTCTTTCCCATCTGTCCAGAACACTCACCCCCCATTTAAACAGGGCAAGAGTAACAGAGCCCCTCCCTGTCTGCCTCTCTGCTCCTCTGCCTAGAGCCTGCAATTCTACACAGCAGGAGAGAAGAAAAAGGGATTGTGGGAGCAAAGCAAACATAAGCTCACCTAAAATCAAAGAGCAATGGTACTGAGTTCAATACCAAAGTAAAAGTGTACAAATGACATGGCTCATCATTCAGTCATAAAAAACAAGATTCAGAGTGTGTGAGCTCACTGTGAGGGAACACGAATTTCATGAGTTTACTGGAATTCTTGCAAAAGAATTTTCCAAAGACTCCAGGACCCTTTGTCTCCAAAAGGAGTACTGGCTTCACAACCTTGTGAAATTCTTTTGAGATGTTTCACTCCTTTCACCCTTATCCTTCTTGGTAGTACTGGTGTCCATGAAGTTCAAAGGGGCTCTTTAGGAGCCTTCATTCTTTCCTCCTGTCCATTAATTAACAAAACTGGGGGAGGAGAATCTGCTAGATTCCCCAGCACTGGACAAGAGGCTGAGAATGCAATTAAGACTAAGATATACAACCACAAATTGTATATACCTATGCAGTTTAAGGTGTTATCAACAGATTTTTCCATGCATACATTGTTTAGTTACTCTTTTACTCTAAAATTCTGACATGCTATTAGTAAAAACTAAATTGGCAACTGCCTAGATAACTTGATGCATGGTAATGATATTTGTAGCATAAATAGAGATAGGTAACTTGGTGATAATCTTGTAACTTCTGCCATTTCCCTAATTGAATGATCAGCTTTAATATTCAAGGAAAGTCTTCCAAACACCAGCTGTGGTGCTAAAGCACTAATTCAGCACAGTCTTCCTCATGGACTCTGCATTCTGATGGCAAAGACAAATAATACATAGGATGTGAATTTAAAAGATGATAAAAGTTATGATGCACTCAGAGAGATATGTTCACAGTTTAATACATGGTGGTGGGATTTTGAGGAACAGGTTGAAAGTGAGATGGAGTCTTTCCTTCCAGGACTGGGGAGAAGTTGATCTCCAGAACCCAGGTGAAAATGCTGGGTGTGGGTGTGGCATCCTGTGCTTGTAATCCCAGCTCTATGGAGGAGGAGACAAACAGATCATTAGCCAGTCTAGCCTAATAGATGAGTTCCAACCCAATGAAAGACCCTGTCTCAAAAAAAGAAAAAAAAAAAACAGCTAGATGGTGTCCCTGCGGATAACTGGGGTTGTGGGTGTTAAACTCTGGCCTCCACCACATGTGTACATGTTCCTGTGCACAGATGTTTACACCCACACATTTGAACATTCCTGCATGCACACACAAAAATGGGGGGGGGAGTTTTACTTTCAGAGATAACAAACCTAATTTGAGCTAATATACCTCATTTGAGTTATTTCATGGAGAAAATGAATTATGATAGTAGAAAGGAAAAGAAAAGAATGAGTCTGGGAGCTGTACCTACTGCCATAGGTAAGTGATCTTTAGTTTCTGAGTGCTGAAGGAGAGAAAGGAAGAACGCATGACAGCAGGACAGATGTGTTCTGAATTAAGTCTGTCAGCTGTAAGTGCAGGTACCATCAGGACTGCAGTGCAAATGCCAAGCAGATGCAGAAGCAGGCTTTGTTGGAGTAGTGTGCTTGCAAGGTCTATCCCCTGCCTCTGGAAGGCTGTAGTTGTTGCCCCACAGAAGCTCCAAGCGCAGCCAGGCTCAGTCATCACATCACTGAGACAAACGGCTTCAGAACACACAACAGAACAGCAGATACACATAAGGAATTAACTAAAGAATGCTCATCATGGGCTGGAGAGATGGCTTAGCAGTTAAGAGCACTTCCTGTGCAAGCACAAGGACCTGAGGAGGCCTGAATGACCTGTCAGTTTTGATCCACAGGACCACATAAACAGCTGGCCATAGGCCAACAGAGACTGCAGAATCATCATAGAGGCTCACAAAAGAATATCAAGCTCTAAGGTCAGTAAAAGGGTCTACCCTAAATAAGAACTGGAGGAAGAGTGAAGCTGGATAACTCAACCTCCCCCTGGAGCTACCACAGGTAAACACAGGCAAGGGCATTGTTGCAGTCAGGTTCACATTGCTGGCAGAAATCACCCAACCAAGAGCAGCCTTGGGGGGGGGGAGGGTTTAATTTGGCTTATAGACTCAAGGGGGAAGCTCCAAGATGGCAGGGGAAAACGATGGCATGAGCTGAGGGTGGACATCACTCCCTGGCCAACATAAGGTAGACAATAGCAACAGGAGGGCATGCCAAACACTGGCATGGGGAAACTGGCTATAACATCCATAAGCCCGCTCCCAACAATACACTGCCTACAGGAGGCATTAATTCCCAAATCTCCATTAGCTGGGGACCTAGCCTTCAGAACACATAAATTTATGGGGGTCATCTGAATAAAACCACCACAGGCATCCTGCCACTGGCAAGCACATGAGGCAATGCGAGGGCACATAAATGTCTTGTCAATATACCACACACACACACACACACACACACACACACACACACACACACCCCACCACCACCACCACCACCAGCACCAGCACACATGCCACACATACAAAAATAATAATGGGCTGAAGAGATGGCCCAGCAGTTAAAAGCATTTGTTTGCAAAGCCTTATGACCTTGGTTCAGTTCCACATTTCCCAGGTAAAGCCAGATGCACAAAATGGAACATGCATCTAGAGTTCATTTGCAGCAGCAGAAGACCCTGTCATGACCTCTCTCTCTCTCTCTCTCTCTCTCTCTCTCTCAGTTGATTAAGTAAGTAAATATTTTAAAACAGCAATAATCATAATAAAATGTTGATCATGATGCAGGTTTATTAAAAGAAAAATTTTAACATTATTGCCCTGTAAATTGTATCAAATGGCCATAAAAGAAAGAAAAATGACAGAGGGAAATGTTCACTATATAAAAGATAAGTGTCATTTGTCCAGTGTGATCAGTTTTATAAAAATCTGGACACATTTTCTTTGTGTGTGTGTTTTTTTCAAGATTTAAAATGTGTTTGTATGTGTGATGCATGTATGTGTGTGTTATACATGTTCCTGTGGGTAAGGGCCATATGTGCTCCAGCACATGTGTGGAGGTCAGAAGACAAACTTTAGGGTGCTTTCCACAATGTTTGCAACAGGCTGTCTGTTCCATCATGTTTGCCAGGCTTCCTCTGTCTCCACATCCCATCTCTCTTAGGCACATTAGGATTACAATGCTTCTTAATGCTTTGGCTTTGCATGGGTTCTTGGGACGTGAACTCAGACCATCATACTTGTTCAGCAAGTACTTTATCCAGTAAGCCATCTCCCCAGTCAGTAATCTTATAATGAACTTGTGTTCTTTCTGTATAGGAGAAACTCATTTGCCATGGACATTATCAAAACACTGCTCTATTTAGACTTGCCTATTTTTTATGCATACAATTTTTTTTCTGTGTGGAATAGTACTTCTGGTAACACAGATAAGACATTCCAGCCATATACCACATTTTTTGGCTTAGCAGCCATTGTACTTCCAGCCAGCCTGACCCTACTCAGGTCTGTACACCCCTGGCCAGCTGCTATATGCATGTCTTCCCAAGTACCTTCCCTGTTCTCCACATCGCTGAGGCAACACAAAGGGCAGACCCAACAGCAAGGAGAGGCATCTGGCTCCTTGCTCCTTAATGAAATTAAAACACTGATCCTTCATGTGGAACAGAGGTAAAGAATGAGTAGTTAGAATGAAACACTTTTGTATAATGGCCATCCTGCTACCATAAAGAAATCAGACCCCATTTCACCTGAATTTAACTGGAAATCTTATCAGCATTCTTCTGTGACACTAATGACAAATGTTTCCATTAAATTACTCAACCTATAGTACACCAACATATAAAAACAGATAAACAGGGGAAGCATTTCTCCATCACACAGAAAAAGAGGTCTTGCTTTACAGAAACTTCACCTCATGGTATTTGAAGAGCTGCTGTGAATTTGTTTACAGGTCATTAAGTGTTGGGCTGAAAGAAGACTAGGCTGTAAAGGTGGGCCACTACGAACTAGGTATCAGTTAAGTGTGTTTTCCAGCAGAGAACTCACCCTTCTTTTCTGCCTTGTGTTCGGCAAAGAATTTATCAGGAACCAAGAAAACACAGGCAGATTAGCAAAAGCATAGTTTTAGGGGCTGAGGAGACTTCTCAGGAGTTTAAGGCACTTGCTTGCAAGGTTTCCAACTCCAATTCAATCTTCCTCAGCACCTACATAAAGCCAGATGTAAAGTGGCATATATATCTGAAATCCCCAGTGTCTATGCCCTGGGAGACAGAGCCAGGGGAGCCCAGAAGTTCTCACAAGCAGTGGCAAAAAAAAAAAAGAGCCTGTCTCAAAATAAGGGGAACCCCCCCCCCAAGATTGCCCTCTGATCTCCACACTCACATTCATGCACACAAGCATCACACACATCTACATACACACGTAGATTTTTTTTTAAGAGCATACAGGGAACACTGCAGATAAGATAGTGGAAAGATTGTAAAAGCCAAAAGATAGGGAGGAGTGTTTTAGAGTTCTGTTTTCCGTACATGAAGTGGCTGTTATGTTCATGGCCTCACCATGGCTGCCATTACCTGCATAATATTGTGGAACATTCTGTCATGTATCAGAGAGGATGGCAAAAAAAGGAAAAAGAAAGAAAAAGAGGGCTGGAGAGATGGCTTAGCACCTAAGCGCTTTCCTGTGAAGCCTAAGGATCCCAGTTTGAGGCTCGAGTCCCCAGGACCCACGATAGCCAGATACACAGGGGGGCACATGCATCTGGAGTTCGTTTGTAGTGGCTGGAGGCCCTGGCACACCTGTTTTCTCTCTCTCTCTCTCTCTCTCTCCCTCTTTCTCTGTTTGTCGCTCTCAAATAAATAAATAAAAATTAAAAAGTTAAAAAAGAAAGAAAAGAAATGAAAGACATCAAAATAGAAGAGGGATTAGTTGGAAAGAAGGGGCCAGGGAAAGGTGATGGGGGGAGGGAACAAAAGAAAGTAATAGTAGCCGGGCGTGGTGGCGCACGCCTTTAATCCCAGCACTCGGGAGGCAGAGGTAGGAGGATCGCCGAGTGTTCGAGGCCACCCTGAGACTACATAGTGAGTTCCAGGTCAGCCTGGACCAGAGTGAGACCCTACCTCGAAAAACCAAAAAAAAAAAAAAAAAAAAAGAAAGTAATAGGAGGTGATTATGATCAAAACACATTATGTTCATGCATGAAAATTGCCAGTAATTTTTTAAAGCGTAGTTTGGATGTAATTCTGAGAAAGTGCAATGGAGTCACATGTAAGAGATACAGGGAAGGGCACAGGACAGGTGAAAAGGACAGGTTATTCAGCCTCACTGTGACACCTGTCCTTTAGACTGCAGCAAAGCAAAGATTTTACTCCCTGCAGGACTGGAGCCATGAATCATAGACCATTGTCAGCACTTTTTCCCAAGGGTGCAGCTCTAGGACATGCTCTTGTTTTCCATAAAATACGTCTTAAACCAGAAGAGGACCCCAAGGAAGACTTGGTCTTGGCATTGAGTTTCTTTCACCTCTAGTTATCATCAACAAACCCTGGTTTTTACAAAAATCTGTATGTACCTCATTAACTGGATGGGTCCAAAAACTACTAAAAAATAGTAATAAGAAACCCAGTATGGTAGAATATTTTTATAATCCCAGCACTTGGGTGGCTGAAGTAGGAGGATTGTAAATTGGTGGCCAGCCGGGACACAGAACAAGTTCCAGGCCAGCCTGTCTCCTCAGCAAGACCCTGTCTCATAGTCAAAAAAAAAAAAAAAAAAAAGAAGCTATGGCTCAATAAGAGAGCTTATATGTGCAAAGTTTGACACTGATCCCTAGCACCAAAACTTAAAAGATTTAATCAAATATCTCTCATTTCCTCAAAATCATGTGCAGGCAGATTTTTCCTCAACATACCACAGGCCTGGGATTACTGATCTATTAGGACATGCATTTGAGAAAGATGTAACTTTTGCTGGGCGTAGTGGCTCATGCCTTTAATCCCAGGACTCAGGAGGCAGAGGTAGGAGGCTCACAGTGAGTTCAAGGCCACCCTGAGACTCCATAGTGAATTCCAGGTCAGCCTGGGCTAGACTGAGACCCTGCCTCAAAAAAATAATAACAATAAAACACAAAAGAAAGATGTAACTTTTGCTAACCCCCACTTAGTATAATTCTTTCTAATTACACCCACTGTCCAGAAAATTTCATGACTTCATGTTTTTTATAGCTGAGTAAAACTCCATTGGGTATATGTACCACATCTTCACTATCCATTTATCAGTTGATTGACATTTAGATTTTTTTCCCCATGTCCTAACTGTTGTGAATAGAGGAGCAACAAACTTGGATATGCAAGTATCTGACTCCAGTTTTTAAATACACCTATTACAGTGTCTATTTTTCCACTAGTCTGATGCTCAGCATTAGAGGTATATACTTTCTGAATCAATGACAGCATAATTTTTAGCAGTACATGCAGAAGTCAGCCTTGACTTTAATTTGTACCTGGACTGCTTGGTACTGACTCCAACTCTACTTTGACCAAAAGAAGAGAAGAATCCTTCCTCTGATGATTACAGGACAGGTTCTTACATTCCAGGGGTGGCCTTTAAACTTTCAAAAGCAGTTGGACCTGTTGACCAAGAACAGCTGAACAGTCATTATGTCAAGCCCAGCTCCATCCCATGTCAGATACATATCACCTACATAAGGACAACACTAAGAAATAGTATCCAAATAGCCAGGCGTGGTGGTGCACGCCTTTAATCCCAGCACTCAGAAGGCAGAGGTAGGAGGATCGTCGTGAGTTCAAGGCTACCCTGAAACTCCATAGTGAATTGCAGGTCAGTCTGGGCCAGAGTGCGACCCTACCTCCAAAAACCAAAAACCAAAAAAAAAAAAAAGAAAGAAAGAAATAGTAACCAAAAGATTTCCCTGTGCAGTGACATAGGACCTCATTCTGGGGCAGAGTGCTCTTGGATGACAAATCAGACAGTAGTCCTAATCTAAATCAAGCATAATTCAGAAGTTAAATTAAGTTTACTATAGAGCAAAAATAAATGGGGATTTGGGTAATTTCTTCTGTCAAAATACTTTAGGCCAAAGTCTGTTCTGTTTTTTTACTGGAACAAAATTTGAAGAATTCAGTTAAGTTTTTCTTTAAACTCCTAAACAGATGGACAGCTCAGAAATGAGAAAATCTCCCAGATTGTCCAGATATACAATTGAGTCTACAGTTCACTAATTCACCCAACAGCCTGGAATCCCACCACTGGGGAGGTGGAGGCAAGAAGATCAGGAGTTCAAGATCATCCTTAGCTCCTTAGAGCATTCAAGGATACCCTGTCTCAAAAAAGGAAAGAGAAATAAAAACTCACACAAACTATGCTTCCATAAAACAGTATAATTTAGAATATAGAATTAGACACTGACTAAATGCAGCAGCAATAGATCAGTATTAATTGAATTCTAGTTACAAAGTCAAAGGATGGACCTGTGTTCTACCAGGGCCAAGGGTATAATCAGAACTTTAAAACACAGTGCAAATATACCAAATATTATGAGCATATTGCCAAATGCAGGTTAGGGGTCAAGTTGATAAAAACTTAGACCCCCACATAGCTCATATGGGAGCAAAACTCACTCTGAATCAGGAGAGAATCACCACTGAAATGACCAGAGCACAGCTTGCATCCCCATCTGAGTCATGCTCCTCCTTCAGTGACAACAGTAACCTGTAGCTCTCTGCTAGCCATTTTAAATCCACGTCAGCCTTGGATTTACAAAGTGAGAAGAAAATGTACTTTTCTGTTATTAAACCTTCATGTTAATAAAAGTCATGATGATAATAATAAGACAACTTGCCAGATGCCAGTCAGGGAATTGATAGTCAGTTGCAGTATGAGAAATCACATTATTTAGATTTGTTTCCAATAGCAGTTGCTCCACTGGAAAACACCCCTTGACAGCCATATCCACTTCACCTGGGGGCCAAAAATAGCATCAATCCCTTCATGTTGTGGTTATGACAAGAGCCTCACCTCCTTTGGCTGTGTTTTGAAAGTTATTCTTTTTCTCTTCCTCTCCACCCAACACTTGTCACCCACATACCTCTCCTGATTCTTGCAAAGTGGATCAATGATCAAAGATGGAAACATCCTCCTGTGCCCAGATCTTTTGGCCCAGTAAGCAGGATTGTCTATCTGTTTTTGCTCATTTAACCATATTGAAAAAATATGAGAGCCATAGCTGTTTAGTGGCAAATGCCAGAGTCAGACACAACAAGATTTCATACAATTTGCAAATCAGAAGTTCAAGTGGCAGGTAGAAAAATAGAGATCTCACTACCTTGAGTCATTCACTTGAGGGAAATTTATTCCTGATTCTTTGAGCTCACTTCTCCCTCTTTATCTTGTGGGTTTTGTCTATTTCTGATGTTAAATTATCCTGCTTTTGTGGCTGAAATAGATCTTTTAGCACAAAAAGAGTAGGTTGGAACTCAGAAAACTCTATAAAAAGGATTGTGTTGATTTGTGTGACACCCTAATTTCCTCCATTTCCCTGTAAGCTCCTCAAACTTCATTATCTTGCAACATAAAAAGTAAAAGAGAAATTCTCTGTCAGGGGACTAATTCTAAAAATTAAAATATTACCCTTTGATTATTGTTGCAGTCTCCCTTTGCCTTGTAACCTAATGGAGCTGCTAAACTAATTTCCTTTATGCATGTTACTCAAGCACATCATGAGTGACACATTATTTTGCTAATGCTTCAGGACAGTCACATAGAGGAGAATGTGTTCAGGTCACATGGCTAGCTCGCTAACATAAAAGGGTAATTTTCTAAGCTCATCAATGGATTTCACCCTCTAGAAAACCACATCCTTCCCAGAGGGTGGTGTGGTGGCCAATTCCCAAGAGCTCAAGAAAGAGCAGTTTAGGCTGCTCCCATCCCCTTCCTACCACTTCATTGTCATATCTGGATTTTCAAAGCCGGTGAACAAAACTAAGAGATGCCATGAAGCCACATCCAACTTCTCTTCCTTTTAATAAGCTCCACGGGGGGAGGAGGGAGTGTTAATCTAGCAATCTCCATTTGAAAGTTTTCCATTTTTATACTTGTAGCCTATAATCACACTATTCAGTGTATACAGTTTATCTTATACTTGCTTGAGTTTTATTTTAATGCTTTACAAATCCTGAGCCCAGGGAGCAGCTGGAGCAGGGAGTAGGAGTAGGACTGGAAGTTGTGAAAGTATCCACACCCAGGCACCAGGAGGCGCTACCCCACACCTCCACTCTGGCGGGGAAAGCCACTTCAGACACCACTGGCCAGAACTGGAAGATGTTTATGGAGAGTCATGTCCTATCTACAGAGGATCTGGAATCCTAGGGTCAAGAGGAGCAGAAGGAGCAACATTCTGAGGCAGAATTAGTGTTGTTTTGCTTTGGAGTTTGTTTGGTTTTGCTTTATAAGGACTGAGAATATTAGCAGTCAAATCTAAGGTCTGTTCTTTCAGAAGTAGAAGGGCAACTTCCCTGCTCCTTCTTTTCTATCCCTCCTTCAGTGAGTCAAGTCTATACCCCAGTGTCTTTTCATTTATTTATTTATTTTAATATTTTATTTGACAGAGGGAGAGAAAGGAAGAGGGAGGGAGAGAATGGGTGCTCTAGGGCCTCTAACCACTGCAAATGAACTCGACACATGTGCCACCGTGTGCATCTGGCTTATGTGGGTCCTGGGGAATCAAACCGGGGTTCTTAAGTTACGCAGACAAGTGCCTTGACTGCTAAGTCATCTCTCCAGCCCCCCAGGATTTCTTTTATATGGCAAAAAAGAAAAGAAAACAAAGTACCATTTAACCCAGCCAGGGTGATTTTAAGAAAGGACATTAGAAACCATCATGTCATTTTCTTAAGTTTTATCAGCTGCCAGCATGAGTGTCTCTACATTGCTCAAAGAAAAGTGAAATGCAACAGATAGGACTGTAATAGCTATGAGCAAAAATGGCTTTTATTTTTCCTTCTTCCCTCTTTCTGAGATTCACAGGCAGGTGAGACTGATACTGTCAAGTTTGAAGTATAAATACGGAAACCAGAATCAGAAAAACAAAACAAACATATACCAGTCTGTTCTCCAGTCTCCTCTTCTTACTTTTGGTGTTAAAAGACCTAAAATTAACTCATTCCCAAAGTTAGATATGTGCTGCTAGGCTCCTCCAGGCCATATGACAGCCTGTCACATGCACATACCATTGGATTTCACTTTGCTCCCTCATTGGCCGCTGGGACTAGCCTGTACTTAGCTCCTTTGGCTAAATGATGGCAATCTGCCTCCCTCTTCCTCAAGGCTGGACTCAGGCATGAGCCTTAAGTGCTCCATCACTCAGCTGGCTGTGTCACCTTCACACTCGGGACTGTATGAACCTTGGTTGGATTACTCCCCTCCTCCTCACTAACCTGTACTGAGGGCATGGAATTCACTTATCATTCAGGATTGAAAGGGCACCAACTGTGTTCCAGTTGCTGCATGAGACTTTGGAGTCACCACATTGCATTAGGTAGTTTCTACTAGGAAGATTACAGGGATCGAGAGATTTCTTAGTGGTTAAGTCACCTGTCTGCAAAGCCTAAGAACCCAGGTTCTATTCCTCAGTACCCATGTAAGCCAGATGCCCAAGGTGGTGCATGTGTCTGCAGTACATTTGCAGTGGTTACAGGCCCTGGCTTACCTGTTTTCTCTCTCTCTCTCTTAAATAAATAAATAATGTATTTTAAATATTTTTTTAATTTTTATTTATTAATTTATTTGAGAGCGACAGACACAGAGAGAAAGACAGATAGAGGGAGAGAGAGAGAATGGGCGCGCCAGGGCTTCCAGCCTCTGCAAACGAACTCCAGACGTGTGCACCCCCTTGTGCATCTGGCTAACGTGAGACCTGGGGAACCGAGCCTTGAACCGGGGTCCTTAGGCTTCACAGGCAAGCGCTTAACCTCTAAGCCATCTCTCCAGCCCAAATAATGTATTTTAAAAAGAAAGATTACAAAGATACTGTCACAAAGAATGGCCTGTCTCTACTCTCCTTTGAGCACAAAGAAAGTAGCACTCAGTTCTACCACATGCCCTGGATAGACTCAGCTTTCACAAGAAACTATAAATTTGTCTCTGTAAACTGTTAAAATATGTAATTCCTTATTAAGTCAGCAGCATAGAATAGCTGACTATCACCACAGGATTATAATTTCAAGATGGCCACCCACCCAACTCCCAAAGGCCTGATGAAATTTTATTTATTGAAGACTACCTAAAGACTGTCCAGATAAGTGGGCCCACTTTGCTGATCAACTTCAAATGCTGAGGCCTGTCCATCAGGGCCAGTAAAGGCCTCCTTCAGACCTCTTAGCTTAGGGGTTTGATGGAATTTTAGGGCTACATGGAGCCAGTGCGTGGTGCACAGTCTCAGACAGCCCAAGATGGAGGAGGGAAGGCACTGCTTGTTTCTGGCAACACTCTTCCGTGTATTCCTCACATCACTTTCTTCCCGACACCTTTCTGTCTCTTTGGCTTTTTCTTAATTTGGAAGATTGTTACTTTCTCTTGTTATCTAGAGCTGAAAGTCTCCATCCTCCCCTGCTTCTAGGCTCTTTGTGTTCCAGCCTCTGATTACCTCTGCAGGCTTCTCCAAGCAGCCACTGCTCCTCTCCTCCTTTGTCACCGCTGCAGGCAGATTAGACTTCTCTTGCTTGCATTCACTTCTCCTTCACACACAGTGCTCACCAAGATGCCTGGACATGCATATAGTTATGCACACACGCAGATGCAGTCATCTTTTTCTATGTTAGCTCCCCTGTAAGTGCCTGTTTTAGGAGGTCTTTGCTAACACTCAGTTAAGGTGTGGTTAGCCCCCTCGACAACACTGTAACAATTCTCTGAGGTATTTGTCTTATTGTGATTGGCATATATTCCGTGAAGTGCCTGTCATAAAGGGAAATGATGACTGAAAAATAAATTTCATAAAGTTGAAAAACAGCTTCAAGAAACAAGCAGGACGTGGTGGCACACACCTTTAATCCCAGCATTTGGGAGGCAGAGTAGGAAGATGGCTGTGAGTTTCAGGTCAGCCTGGGCTAGAGTGAGACCTTACCTCAGAAAACACACACACACACACACACACACACACACACAATCAATGTGTGCTCTATGAGAGTGTTATTGGGACACTGTTTGACATTTCTTTTGGACCTGTGGTGGGTGTACAATCTAGCAATGGTTGTCCTTTTCCAGACAGATGCTTTATCTTAGATACCTTTTTGAAAGGTTGCATAAGAATTACATAATCTCCATCATATTAGCTTTTAGAAACTTGAGAGCTAAACTGTGTTCCATTCCTTATGAGATGAACTTTATGAATTTTGCTTCCCATCATTCAGCCCACTTTCTTTTTTTTTGTTGTTGTTGTTCATTTTTATTTATTTATTTGAGAATGACAGAGAGGCAGATAGAGAATGGGCATGCCAGGGCCTCCAGCCGCTGCAAACGAACTCCAGACACGTGCGCCCCCTTGTGCATCTGGCTAACGTGGGTCCTGGGGAATCGAGCCTCGAACTGGGATCATCAGGCTTCACAGGCAAGCACTGAACTGCTAAGCCATCTCTCCAGGCCCCGTTCAGTCAACTTTCAAATCATGAAGTAACTTGCTATATGATTGTGTTGAATGACAGTAAATGAACTTCAATCTTTTAAAGACAGCTATAGCTAATCAAACAGATAAGTGAAGTGATCAGAGAGTGAAAGGCTGAGCAGAAAAGAGCAGCACCTAAGTGGCAGAAGGGTATGTCAACTGGCATTTGCTCATCTGCAACTCACTGACTACCCCAACTGCTTTCAATAACATGTTCATTTCACCAAAGAAGCTCAGTGGTCAATTGTTTTCAGTAGATCCAGGGTCTCAAGCCCACACATCAGGCCCTGGGCTAACTCCATCTCTCACTACTGCCCTCCTACTTGCTTTATTCTTAGGCTTCATATTGAGGCAAGGCTGTAGAGCTCATCTCTGTGGAGCCTCAGATTTACAAAAGAGCAAGAGAATGTTCCCAGTCGTCTGTTAAACCATAGAATACAGACTGTGGTTTATTGTGAGATTCCCAGCAAAAAGTGGCTGACATGAGAGTAAAAAAAATAAACATTTGTCCCATTTATTTTTGTGGAATTCCAAATTCTCTCCTGTAAATCCCCAGACTTGACCTGGGCCACATGCTCTGCTCTGAAGTGGCCTTTTGATCAGGAGTGTCTGTAGGGTCATTTCAGCCTTACTTAAACTTCTTCCCTTCCCTTCCTTTCTGTTCCCTTCCCTTCCCTTCCCTTTCATTCTGTTCCCTTCCCTTCTGTTCCCTTCCCTTTCCTCCCTTTCCCTCCTTTCCTGTTTGTTTTTTTGTTTGTTTGTTTGTTTTGAGACAAGGTCTCATGCACCCCAGGCTTGCATCAAACTTACTGTACTGGAGGATTATTAAAAGGACTTTTTCTTTCAATAGGGAGGTCCGAGAAAGGTTATACAAATATCTTTTATTTCAGCTTCTCTCACTCATCTCTGCCTGCTATAAATGCATACCAGCCCACCGAAGGGGACCTTCTCATGAGATGAGGCTGTAGGAGTTCGATGCTACCATCCTTCCCCATGCTCTCCCAATACATCACTTGCTCTTTGAAAACCTACTTTCATTTGAAGGTCTGAGGGCAGAAAACAGACAGGCATCCATGGTGCAAACAAAAAGAAGTGGACTCTTAGCCCTTGAAAGTATTGTCAGGACCTCTGTGGACGGAATAAATCATTTGGTCAGTTTCCTTGGGCATTTCTGGTGGTAGTTCAAAGTTCCAAGTGACAAGATAAGACCAAGTCCTGATTGCTGAGGAATAAGGCAGCCAAAGTTGTTCTTCCTGGGGTCCTCCAAAGTTACAAACATCTTTAACAAGTGGAGTGTGGTCAGCAGCAGCCCTGTTCCCCCAGCTGTCTGCACTGCCTGAGTACCAAGAAGTTTGTGCAGTGCTTAGCCCCCTGAGAGCAAGAGCTGAGGTCAAATATCCCCTGGCTTTGGACTGGTCCCAACTTCACTTGTGCTTAGACGTTAGTAGTTTACACCCTTTCTCAAGAAATCAGCTTTGTTTTTACTGAGGACCCCCATGCTTCACTCTCAATGAAAAGTTGAAGATATTTGCTACTGTGAAAAACCCTAAATTGGAAGATTTTTTTTCCCTTAAGAGTAAAGATTCATCAAACATCACCGTCTCCACTCTCAACACTCACATCCTTACTTTCTGGCTGATGATACACTGAGCATCTTAGAAGGTTGTCCGGTGGAATGAGAGGTCTACAAGGCTCAGTTAGGTAGGGGCACTTGCCAAGCTGGCGTTGCCCTGGGGGGAAAGGGGGCCTGCCCTCTGCAGCCCAGGACTCAGTACCCACACTGTTGCTTCGCTGCTATGGGCCAGGACAGGGTAGGGGCTCTGAGGTCTAAGGCGATTCTAAAGTGAGAGCAGAACTTTCAAACCGACTAAGCCCCAGTTGAACGTGGGCGACTGTGCCTGACAGCCTAGCCCTGGGAACTGGGCAGAATGAAAACACGGACAGGCGTTTGGTCAATGAAAAATTATCTTTATGATGGAATGAAGGTTTTGAACAGGGCATTCAGCTCGCAGAGCTCACTCAGGTCTGACCCCAACATTGCGGAGAGTTCCTGCCGCACTCCCCTGAGTGCTTTCTTTGAGATGAGTGTAGCCACTGTGGAGGCTTTTGGAAAGGACGGACTAGAAGCTAAAGTTTGGTCTCCCTTTTGGCTGTGAAGTAAAGTAAGATGGGCCTGTGGGATTGCACGAGATAGAACCGAGTCCAAGTGAGGACCCAGGAGCGAATGCACCGGAAGGAATCTGAGAGTTTAATTAACTTGTCCTCTCTATACCCCCCTCCCAAAGGAAGGAACTCCTAACAGGCACCCCTCAAACTGTTTGATCAGAGGAAATTGGGCTTGTCTTCCCCCCCCTGTCACCTTTTATTTTAATCTTTCAACCCATCACGATTGTTGAACAACAACCAAAAAAGAGAGGGGTGGGTGCATAAAACCGGGGGCGGGGCGGCGGAGGCTGGCTTGCAGCCCTGGAGAACCTGGGCCGCGCGCTCGGGGTGAGCGTCCCAGATCCCTGTCCCCAGCTCAGCTGCCGCAGCGTGCGGAGCAGGCCGGGGTCTCGCTCGCCGGTCCGCACGCGGGTCTCCTCCGACCGCCGCGCTCCCCGGCGCGGGAGGAACCTGGCCGCGACCTCTCCGCGCGGGCCCCGTGGCGCGGGTGCGCGTGGGCGCGCGCCAGGCGGCCTCAATCCCGCCGCGGCGTCCGCGCTCCGCGTTTTCGCTCGCGCCTGGCCCGGCGGCCGAGGGCGGGGTGCTCGGCGGCGGCTCGGCAGCGGCGCGGGGCTCGGGGCTCAAGACGCGGCTCAGTCCGCACGCAGCGCAGCCAGCGCGGCCACCAGCGCGCCGCCACCATGCCAGCCCCGCTCCACCGGCGCTGAGTGAGTGAACGAGACGCCCCGGACGGACGACGCCGAGCAGACCCGGCCGGCCGTGCAGGGTCGCTGGGCTGCGCCCCGCGCGCGCCCCCGGAGCACCGCAGCTCTGCAGAGCCGCCGCGGCAGGCGGGCGTCGAGGACCGGCACCGAGCGACCCGGAGCGCTCCAGGGATCAGGGTGAGTGGCAGCCGGGGCTCCCCGCGACCTCCGCAGTGGCGGCTCCGGCGGGGGGTGTGGAGAGGGCCGAGATGCCACCATGAGGGGCGGGGGGCTTTGGCACCCAGGCCCGGTGGGTAAAGCAGAGAAGACTCGAGAAGGGCACCCTGTCGGACTGCGTAGCCCGGGGAGCGCCGGAGGAGCCAGCCGGGGACTGCAGCGACGCCAGCCCGCGCGGCTCCTCCGGTTTGCCGCAGCGCAGCCGGGATTTGCCCCGCGCTCTCCTGCCTGCAAAGCAGCTGCGTGGCCCGGAGCCAGGCTTGGCTGGACGCGGCGAGGCCAGGTCGGCCGGGAATCGCCTGTCACCTACTGGCCTGGCCAGGAGGGCCTCCGGGCTCCACAGCTCGCCGAGCCAAGGGCAGCCGCAGACTTCGCTGGGCGGGGAGACGGTGCTGTCTCTCGGCATGCAGCACGCAGACCGCACCGGAGCCCAGCCGCTTCCTCCCTTCAGGCAGGAAAAGTTGGAGAAACTGAGCATGTTAATAATTAGCAGGAGCCAGGCCCGGGATGCAGCAGAAAGCTGTTGACTTTTCATTGCACTCGAATTAAAAACAAAGGGCATCTCCAGTGACGATCGGCAGGGCAGAGCTATTTGGGGGACTTTGGGAAAATTGTCCGCAGACTGAAGAAGCTGGGGGAGGGGTGGAGGTCGTGGGGACGCCTGGCACCCCTGAGTTCCAGCCTGCTCAGGGAGGATTCACATTCACAAGCCAGATGCGCTGGGTTGCTGGTTTTGTAAAGCATGTCAGAACTGCGGGCCACAAGCAGGACCGCACCACAAACCGGTGTATGAAGGAGGAACACCGAAAACCTTGCCTCTCTTTCGGAACCCAGGCACACTTGTGCTGTAAAAAAGGACGCTACAGTTGTAGCTTTTAGGGTGGGTTTTATGAATGACAACTTATACTTGCTGAAATTGTATCTCTTATCTGTCCCTGCACAGTTTTGTCTGCCGCCTGGTTTTAATCAGCACTTGGGAAGGCTGTGTCTGCGCTGATGTTATATAATTGACATGGCTCGCCATCAGATATTTTCTAATGTACTTTGGGGGTGAAGGGAACTTCCATCTGTCTCTTCAGACAGGCCCGTGGTGTAGACGTGTAGACGGGTGAGGATTGCTAATGTTTGCCTTAGTCTTGCTCCAGATGTGTGAGCTCAGCTGTTGCCTGTCACTTAGGTGACAACTGGCCTTTTCCCACTAAGCCTTTGCCGTCTCCATTATCCTCAGTGGTGTCAGTGTTCAGCGGCCTTCTATCACCAAGACGGGACTCTGCCCCTTGGGGGTCCGCAGCCTTGTCTAACCATCCCCAATAATATGTCTGTCTTTAGACTGTAGGAAGGAAACACAAACCAATGGCAGCAAGATATATACATTTTGAACTGAGCAGCAACTTAATCTAAAAATTCTATTTTAATCAAGACAGCTCTGTAAGGATGACGCAATGTTTGCCAAGCCCTTTTTCTCTAGAACAATATTTACTCCCACCAGGGGATTTAAAACTTAAACAGTAGCCATTTATCTTCCTGTCTAGCAAGCCGGGTTCATTTTGCCTCCAATGTGGTCCTAGCCTAGGTGGCTGGGCTGGAACAAGAATCTGTCATTGTAGCCAGCTGGACCTTGAAAAAAGCAAAATACAGCACCTGCTGGTACCATAGGGTTTCTAAATGCCATCAAGTGAGAGGCAGGAAACACAGAAGGAGATATTTTACAAGCTCTTCCAGAAATGTTTATACAAAGGATTTAAAGGTTAACAATGCATGTGCTGCACATATTAAAACTGAAAGGTGCTAGAAACAAATGGATGTTACTTGCAGTTAAGAGTCAGCACACTTACTAATGAACTCAAGAAATTCTGACAAGTCATGGCTAACATGTGAACAAAATTGCTCATAAATAAGCCTTAAAAAGAAAGGGAAAGGAAGGAGGAGGGAAGAAGGAGAGGACCCAGTGGTGCATAAAAGATGAGTTAGCCTTTAAAGGAGATTGCTTGCAAAGCCAGCCAGCCTGCCTGGGTTCAATTCCCCAGCACCCATGTAAAACTAGATGCAAAAGTGGCTCATGTGTCTGGAGTTAACTTGAAGCTGCATGAGACTCTGGTGTGTGTGTGTGTGTGTGTGTGTGTGTGTCCACACATACGCGCATGTGCAAATAATTAAATAAATTTTAAAAATTGTTAAGCGATGGACAAATTGAGGTGAGCAGATAGGTTTAGTAAATTAATTTTTCCATCCTTAATTTGGTACTAGTTTGTGATGTGGTACTGAGTGAGTTTGTTGATTTATAGATTTTTTTTTAAGAGAAAGGTCATATATTTTACTGAGGTGACAGATTGAATCAGTTCTGCCAGTAATACCAATGAAGCTTAAAAACTTGACTATGTTTTCATATTCAAGGTCATGGGACCACTGTTTTTCTCCACAATAAAAGGGGTTGTAATGAGTCAGGTTGGGTCATGAAAGGAAAACCTGATATAAGCTAGAAAGAAGAAGGAACCGAATAGCTGAACTATGATGAACTTGTTCCTAATATTCTTTCTCAGAATAACTCTAAAAAGATTAGAAAAAAACTTAAATTTTGTGGTTTCTTTGAGGATTTTTCAAAAGTAAGCTGTCATATAAGTTTAAAGAGCAGTATTATAAGATAATTTCTTTAAAACTATAATAATTTATAAGTAAAATACAAAAAATGTACTACTGTGACTGTTTTACTTTCACATGCCAGGCACTTGCTCTACCACTGACCCACACCCCCATAAAATGAGATTTCCAATATTCATGAAATGGGATAAAAATCTTTAGAAAATTGCTATTTTCCAGAGACAGGAGAGGAGGCTTAGTGGGTCAAATCCTTACCATCCAAGCATGAGGACCTGAGTAGCGATGGCTCAGTGGTGCTTACTTGCAAAGCCTAAGGATCAGGATTCAATTCCCCAATGTCCACATAAAACTAGAGGCACAAAGTGGTACATGCATCCAGAGTGCGTTTGCAATGGCTAGAGGCCCTGGCATTCCCATATTCTCTTTCTCCCCCTGCTTGCAAATAAATTAAGGAATATATATTTTTTTAATTTTCCAGTAAGTAACTCTTTGACTAGCCTGTCCTATCTTTTGATTTGTCTAATATTAGGGTAAACAATTTTTAGTAAAGATTATCAGTTACTTGTATCTTAATTGCAGCACTTAACTTTATGGATAGTTCATAAAGGTTAAGTGTTTATTTTAAAGAAGAAATGTAATTTCAAACGTCAAAGTGACACGTGTGCAGAAATGCAAAGAATGTCATTTAACCAGGGAAAAATGGCTGTTTGTTCTCTCCATGTTATGCAAAATGATGTCCATTGCTAACTCTTACTAAGGTGAGGATATTAAAATTGCTTAAGTCCAGGTGCAATGTTCTATGAGAGTGAGGGATTAGGAAAGTGAATGAGTTGTTTTTTTTTGGTGGATGGGTGGGCATTCTAAGGGATCATTATTTATTTTTCTCCTGCTCATAGCATGAAAGATCGCTACATGTCACTCCTGAAAAGGCGAGTAGGAGCCCAGTTGTCTGTGGGTCAAACCTGGCACTGCTGCAGGTCCTCAGAGCATGGCAGTGTGTGGAGCCAAGGCTCGGAACAGAGTGCCAGGAACCAAGATGGCCTGGAGATGGTGCAGCACCCCTGGCTTTCTGGACTCTCCACCCTGAACACACAAGTGTCCTCTTCAGTACCCCAATAACCAAAAACCACACCCCCTTGTTTGTAGGGCTGCTAAGCGCAAGGGAGCAATCTGGCTACCTGTTGTGGCCCATGAGTGAACGCTGTGGAAAGATGGGAGAGCCTGAGACTGCACAGGACTTGCAGCAAGCCTGCTTCCCCCGACCCTCTCCCCTAGTGAGGAATGGGGAGAAGAGACATGCTTTATAAACTTGGAGTGTGCTGAAGTCATGACACTTCTGGCACAGAGATATGAAAGAATAATCGGATCCCTTCCTGTGTGCCAGAATGACACAGTTTTTCCACGAGCTGTTCCTGAGTCGCTGGTCCTCTGATGCACACTACACTATTGCCAGTTCCTGGGGGGAATCAGACTTCTCAAAGAATGTATAATAATTCTCCCCAGGTCTCTGTTTTGCACACTACTTTGGATAAACTAAATGTATGTGATCACACTTAAAGGGATATGTCTAGGAGTGAGAATGATTGCACCATCTGAATTGATTGGTCCCTTCATAGTCGTTCTCCTATAGAGATTATATGTATAAAAATAAAAATGCCTAGTAGCCAGAAGCCAATGTAAACATTTTTAAACCTAGAGCTACAGGGGAACAAGCAGGTGTCATTCACTTCAACTTAACTACCCTTCCCTATCACCTCATTTCCAAATTTTGTCCTAAGTGATCCTAAAAATCACCTGTGGTTGTTTATCTCCCTGGCAGACTTGGGGTAGACTTTTGGGAGAGTTGTCTTTCATTTCTAGCACATTACATGCTGTGTTATTTCAGTTGTCCTGGTACTGAAGTCACAGGCCCCTTCTTAGAGCTCTGTTCCCTTTGCTGATTTGTAGCGCCCACCAACTTGGTTCTGTGTCCTGTTTCCTCATTGGGTCTCTGGGAAGGAAGTTTTGTCACTAACTGATGTATCTACTGCAGTGAGGTGCAGGGGGTATGGACATTGTCCTCTGGGGAAGGCTCTCCTGAGTGCAGCTGCCCTTATCGCTGAGCCCTGACCACCACAGCTCACAATCACGGGCTTTGACTTTGGTAAAAAATTCTGTTTGAAATGTTTCCAATTACACATCATATTAGCCCATGTAGCAGCTGCTTGCCAAAGAGCATTTAGAAGTGTGTTCCAAGAATCAGGCTTCAATTGCTTTTAATTTAAAGAAAGGCTATTTGGTTTCCTGTGATGTTTTTTTATGACCACCTTTTCCTCCATTTTTGTGTTGCCTTTTCAAAAAAATGTCTAATGTAAAGTAGCCACCACTTAATGCATTATAATATTGGCCATAGTTTTCTACAACATTTTTAGACTTGTACAAGCACCAGGGACTTTCAATAAAGGAATCTTAAAGAAATCCCACATGCACAGTTGGATTTTCCCAAGAAGGAAAGGGGGAAAGGTTATCTCATAGCACATTGTAAGTAGCTAATGTTTTCAAGTTTGCCTCTTTTCCTCTTTAGGGACCTATCATTATAATTATCTTTTTGAATCACTGGGTATCAGCTGACACATTGTCTTTTATTCAGATTGTTTTGTTTGAAGAGCTCTGTAACAAAAAAAAATATTAAAAAGGTAGAAGTTAATAAGAACATTCTTAAAAGAGTAAACAATAATCCACCATTGTCAGGAGTGAAGTCCTCCATATCTGCCACCACTGTGGGCTTGAAAGTTTTAAACACTGTGGCAGTTCCAATTATTGGATAGGTACAAGATATGTCTGACATTAAATTTGAAATTGCAACAGGGCATGGTGGCACATGCCTTTAATCCCATAACTTGGGGGGCAGAGGTAGGAGGATTGATGTGAGCTTGAGGCCACCCTGAGACTTCATAATCAATTACAGGCCAACCTGGGCTAGAGTGAGACCCTGCCTCAAAAAAAAAAATTGAAATTATGAGAGTATACACTCATGAGTGTGTGGACTGGTACTAGGGCTAGGGGTACTCTTCCCAGGATGACTTTCTGTTTCCCCTGAAATGCAGCACCCACAGCCAGAGGGGACCCAGGGAATAAAGTACCAAGATGGTCCCCAGGGAGTCATTCTCATGCAGAACCTTTCACTGCTTGCAGGAACATCGTAGAGAACATCGTGCTTCTCCAGGTTCCACAGTAGCTGGATTGCATAAATGCCAACATCTCTTAATCATTTGGACAGTTTCCACCATGCAATAAATAGTACTGTTTAGTACAAATTTGTAAATGCCATGTTTCATATGGCCCTGTAGAGACAGCTGAAATTAACCCAGGCTGCTGGGGATCGTTGAGATCTTGGAGGTTAGGTTACTTACTGCCTCGTTCCTGAGTGACTAGTAGCTAACACATTTGATCACATTTCGGAGAGAGTGTAAGGTTGGTCTTAGTAGAGCAGAGGAGATTGTGAGGAATTGCCCAATAGTCAATCCTTAGGGTTTTTCCTTTCAACCCCTTTATCCTTGTATGCCTTCTTTCAATTAAACAATCCTCCTTGGAAGACATTTGTTAAACTAAAGGTAAAATAAGGGTTCATGTTACTTTACCAGCTGAACACCCCAGCCTGCCACACAAGCCCACTACACCCAGACCCTTTGCTGTAGTGAGAAAACCCACAGTAGCCATGGTTAAAATAAAAGGTTTGTTAGTATCTTTTTCTGTATCAACCAGTATTTCTGCCCTAGCAAAAATACTGCTTTGTGTGTGTTTGTGTGTGTACACACACATACCATCCAAAAATACTAATAGTGAACTATTTCATCTGAACATGAGAAACCTGATTTAAGCTATGCTGTATCTTCACCAAGGGCATTTGCTCATTTTCTTTCTTATTTCACTGATAAGCAAGTAATGATAATCTTCTGAAGAAATTCATAACATACTAGCTGCAATTGACATTTCTAATTATGCTATTTACATGCTTGGATAACCAAAGTTCCTTATTTACAATCTGAAAATTGATGGAATAATATCACTTTGTTTTACTTTATTTTATTTTATTTTTATTTTTTTAATTTATTTATTAGAGGCAGACTGAGGGAGAGAAAGAAAGAGAGAGAGAGGGAATGAGCATGCTAGGGTCTCTAGCCACTGTAAACGAACTGTAGACACTTGTTCCACCTTGTGCATCTGGCTTACATGGGACCTAGAGAACTGAGCCTGGTTCCTTAGGCTTCGCAGGAAAGTGCCTTATTTAATTTATTTGCACGTGTATGTGTGTGTGTGTGTGAACAAATACCAGATGCTTATGCCATTTTTTGAGTCTGGCTTACATTCACAAGTCGTGAATTTGAACCGACTAGGAGGCTTTGCAAGCAAGCACATCTAATCATTGAGCCATCTTCCCAGCCCCTACTTTGCTTTAAAAGACTTCCTTCAAATCGTTGAGGGAACTGTTTGATTTTGTATGGGAAGATTGTCCAGTGCCCTAGTGCTGGAATGCTTGTTCTAAAGTATGTCAAAAAGAGATAACAATTTAAATTCTTCTATGTCTATAATTGACAAATGTGTTTGGTGTCTGAAACATATGCATGTTACATAATTTTTGAGAGAAGTAAAGCTAGGTCTGAGGTGCATAGAATCACAGATGTTTCTTGTAGGGGAAATACAGATATTTTGGGGGACTTTGGAACTGCTTTCTGGTGCTTAGTTTTTTTCATTGCCAAGATCATGTGAATAATTTCATTGAGTTTCACTGGCTCTCATGTACATAAGCTTTGGGAGAGAGCTGAAATAATAATGTATCTCCTCACCCAGTTCTCAAACTCTGTAGACTTTTATGTTTTTATTGAATGTAAAGGGAGAAAATGAAATGTACAGAAAAGTGTTTGTGCTTACCAAATATAATCATATATGTTCTTTTTGTAGGTCTTCTGTAAACTCCACCAGTTAGGCAAGCCAATAATCAAAAATGTGTCTTTCAGCCCTGCCAAATTTGTGAGAAACAGGCTAGCTTTCTGCATGTTGAGGGATTAGATATGTGTTTTCTTAACCTTCTGAATTTTCAGGAATAAACCAGAAGAATCGCTCTCCTTTTCTTCCCTTCCTTAGCCATGGAAACCAAAATTATTGTTCATTGCAGTACTGAAATTAGAAGCTGATAGGAGCAGTATTGTTTGTTCAGGGATGCCCTAAACCAGCTGACTTGGCTGTTTCAAGAGGAAACACCAGGTGACCATGGTGTGTGATAGGTCTTTTTGTAGCTGTAACTTTGGTTCATTAACCTCTGACAGAGTATTTTGTCCATCTCTTAAGCAGAGACTCTAGCATAGACAGTAGTGAGGTGACATTGAGGACAGTGCAGGGTTTTTTTGGCAGTTTTTTTCTGGAAATCATAAAATGGAAAGTATAGCACAATAGCTGAGTGATTTTTCAGTCAGTTTCTCTGTCTTTATGGGTCTCAGTTTTCTCATATATAAAACAAAGGAATTAGGCTAGATCAGTACATATTTGTCAGAGGATTTAGTCATGAACACCTGTGGAACTTTTTAAGCACAAATAATGCACAGAGACTTTAATGGAGTTGGCTTGTGGTGTATGGTGGGGGTGGGCGAGGGTTGATTTTCAGTGCTGGGAATCAAACCTCGAGCCCTGAGTGCGTTAAGCACAGCTCTGCCTCTGAGCTCGCTCTACCCCCAGTCCCTGGGTGGAAATTTGACACTAGGCCTGAACCAGCTCCAGGTGATCCCAGTGCATAGCTGTGCTGGGATGTCAGAGTTTTCCTGCAGTTTTCTGTTTCTAATGGTACCAGCCTGAACTCATTGCCTGTATTTTTCTTCCTCCCCCCCCCCCACTTCCTTCCCTATCTTTCTTGTTCATTCATTCATCCTTAATGTCTGCCTTCATTCTTCATGTTTTTGTCAAACCTCTTAAATGTCACTGGAGCCTCATTCTAGTAGGATTTCTGCTCCATGCATGGTGATTCATGTCAGGGAGAAAGCATGCTTGCCCACGCTGTGTACATAGTGCATACACAGCACTTATACCAACTGACCCAGCAAATACAGAGGGCCCACGAGGTCAGGAAGCTTTGTGAACGCATAATGTCAGTGATGTTTCCACATAATCTGCTTAATATGTTTTGTGTCAACTTGCAGACACCTTTTAAGTAAACTTCCTCCAAATTTAAAATAATGAACAACATGACAAACACATTATTTTCATTTTTTTTTTCTGTACACCACCATACTCCATAGCATATTTGATGTGATTTTTTTCTAGATTAACTATTTGCCCATTGCTTTAAACTTGGAGGTATTTCACCTGAAAGTGCAATTAACATGCTGCTGAAAAAAATAACTTTATTCTATGTCTCCTTACATTTCAAGTCTCTATATCTTTTAATGAATGAATTTCAGCTTGTTTGGTTATGAAAAACATATCAATTTAATAAATATTACCCAATAATATCACCATAAGGATTTAAAAATTGTCTGTCACCTTATGAGTTTATTATAGTGTTACACCCAATTTCTAAACATTTTGAATTATAAAGATCAGATATTTTAAGTAAATTAATTTAAATAGATTAATTAATGCAAGTTTCTTTATATATATGATGCCCTTTTCAACAATAGAAATACCAATTTCCATTCCTTTAGTTCAATAAACTTTAAGGTAGCTAATTGTAGTTATTGTATAGCCAGTAATATTGTCATCTTTTCCCAGACACCAGCAATTCCACGTCATAGCTTTCAAAATATGAGTTCTTGTAAACTGTCTATATCCATACTAATTCATGAATGTGGGCATGTATGAGGTTCATATATTTTTTTTGTTCCAGATAAGATAGCAGAAAATCTAAACAAACTATGATAGACACTCTCAGTTTTTCTCATAATTTGGATAATACATCTGAAAATTTTCTTATCAAGCAAGGGGAAGTTCTTGATTACACAGTTTGTAGAATTTGTTGCCTGTTGTATTCCTATGCTTTTGCAATCTTTGAGGATTTGAGTGTTTCTTAAATTATTCATTATTGCTATCCCTCTAGAAATGCACCAACTAAATAGAATGGACCCTAATCTGTGTTAGAGCACTTCCCAAGCACCACAGGGCCTTAGATTTGATCACTATCACCATAAATAAATACATTAGTAAATGAATAAAACAGCCTTACTTTGGCTGCATCTACATACTACAAACAAAAGGGGACATTGGACACTCATTTAGTTTCCTTGATTCGGTTGTTACATATTCCCCTTTCTTGTAGGAGGTAGATTTTTTTTTTTTTCTCTCTGTGTGTGTCTGTTTTTTTTTTTTAAATTTTTTTTAAAAAAAGCTTCAAAGGGCTGGAGAGATGGCTTAGAGGTTAAGCGCTCGCCTGTGAAGCCTATGGACCCCGGTTCGAGGCTCGCTTCCCCAGGTCCCACGTTAGCCAGATGCACAAGGGAGCGCACGCGTCTGGAGTTCGTTTGCAGAGGCTGGAAGCCCTGGCGCGCCCATTCTCTCTCTCTCCCTCTATCTGTCTTTCTCTCTGTGTCTGTCACTCTCAAATAAATAAAAAATGAACAAAAAAAAAAAAAAAGAAAAAAGCTTCAAAGTTCATCATTCTGCACCTCTCTAGCTGTCCAACGTTCTTTGGAAATTTTTCTGGGCAGGTATGACCAGTCACAGAGTCAGCTGATTGGCACCTTTTTTTCAATTGTATGTACATTGTAAAATCTAATAACCAGAGCCTCCAAGTGGAAATTTCTACTTGAATTATCTACTTGGGTTGTTTGCACAATGTAACTGAAAACTCTTGCTTGTAGACACTATGTGCAGAGATATGTGAGGCATTTGAGTAAGAGAAATAAAAAAGCATAGCTAAACAGAGTTAAAGGATCATTGGAGATAAAGTGAAAACTGGATCAAAACATGGCGTAGACCTTAATATTTGTGGGTTTAACTTTCCTGAAGCTCCACAGCTGGTCTCCTTGTCTGTACTGGATTGCAGATACTATACATAGACATATGGGATCATGATTCACTCTGCCTTTCAGGTCTCTGCTCAATAGGTTTTTAGTATCAGAGAGGCTTCCCTAATCTGGTTTATGGGCCTAACAGCAGCCTTGCCTTTCCCAGCACCACCCCCACCTCCCAAGCAGGACTTGAGGCCCTCTTCTCCGTAGCCTATCTTCTAGACACTCAACTGTAGCAACTGCTCCAAGAAGGTATTTCTGCTTTCTTGTCTGCTACTCACAGAGCTGTGCATGGCACACAGTAGGTTAATAAATAAAAGCAGAATGAATCTGCTTCACAACGCAGTAATATATATGTGGAGAAACAGCTTTAAAAGCCAGGCATGGCGTTGCACACCTTTAATTCCAGGACTTGGGAGACTGAGGTAGGAGATCCACTGTGAGTTTGAGAGGCCAACCTGTGAGACAAATTCCAGGTCAGCCTGGGCTACAAGAAAAATAATAATAAGAAGAACTTTACTATAATATCATTCTCATAGGACAATGAAATTAGCAAATGACACCCTCATTTTATTTACTTTTTAAAATATTTTTATTTTTATTTATTTGAGAGAGAGAATGGGCAAGCCAGGGCCTCTAGCCACTGCAAACAAACTCCAGACACATGTGCCACCTTGTGCATCTGGCTTATGTGGGTCCTGAAGAATCTAATCTGGGTCCTTTGGCTTTGCAGGCAAGTGCCTTAACTACTAAGCTATCCCTCCAGCCCAACATCCTCATTTTACAAAGCAGATTCTCATGGCCCATTGTCATATTATATATAAGATAAAGATAAAAGAAGCCAGAGTTGTGTTGTTTTCTGTGATGCATTTTTTTTTTTTTTTGGTGGGGGAAGGGTGCATGTGGCATGTTTTGTTTTACAGCTGAAGTGTCTGAGTGAATTTCCTCCACTTTGAGTAAAGTTAGAGGAAAGTTATATACTCAAGGAGTGAGGCTTATTGTACTTCCTTCCTTTCTTTCTCCACCATAAAACAATGAGTGACCTGTGTCCACGTAGCAGAGGGATTCTGACCTCATAGGAGATAGATCATCTGCAGAAAACAAATTTTAGAAAACAGCTATGTAACTTTCCTCTTTATGATGCGTCATGCTACATGAGTGAAGATAAACAAGAGCATCTTCAGACAGGCTTGGGGGCTGCCCTGAATGCGAGCACAAGGCCGGCATACTGACCTTCACTCTCGAAATCCCCTGATCTCAATTCCAGGATTGCAAAGCTAATCCTTTAAGTGATCTCAGCGAGCTTGTTAGGGAACCTAGATGCTTGAAATTATTATTATTTTAATGCCTCAGATTCCAAGGTCTAATTGGCAGTGGGTCAGCTCTCCTATTAACAAGCTGAGCCAACTTATTTGTCCAAAAATTACCATGTTTTGACTTGGAGCTCTTTACTATATAGTAAGTCTAATATCTTTCAATTACACAAAAACTTCCAGATTAATCTTACACATCTTTGTCTTTGTGTAGAGGTGAGCAAGGGTGCTCCACTTACTGATGATATGGAATGACCCTTAGCTCCAGATTCAGGTTGCTAAGGAGCTCTGGCTTGGCAGCTCCTGAATAAGTGCATGTTTTCAGTTAAGTGTTTAGGAAGAAAGGAAAATTGGGAAGGAAAAGTAAGCAAGCACCTTTAGCTGACCCAAAATTGGTGTTCTGTGATTTCATAGGTATTTCTAAGCTTGTATATTATTAAAAGCTTTTAGATAATTATTAATTCTTACTAATTTGTATGAATTGAATAAGTCATTTAATTCTTTTTACCCCAGTGTGCCTCGGTTTCCCCAGATATCAAATGAAGGTCATAGTAATATTTTTTTAGCTCAAAATGAATTTAGTTCTAAAATACGAGATTTGGAGGCCATCACTGGAGGGGGCTAGATAATAAATAGCAGGTTAGGAGTGCCATTATTATCATCACTACTTACATTGATGACTAGAATTATTTTACAGTCTATTCCAAAATGTTCATATTTACCTGGTTCACTGGGTTGCTTGATTCATTCTTCAGTGTGACCAATTCAGAATTCATCAGTTGCAGCAAAAGTACTGGGAAGAAGTGACTATTGTGTGCTCAGCCTAAATGTAACATCTATATCACCCCTCCAAGGCTCAGGGATCACTATGGATGAGGGGAAGAAAAGAGTGTAAGAGCTGGAGGATGGGGAGCAGTGCTGTGGAACACAGTCTTCTGGACACAACATAACTGTCACATTCATGAACTCACAGGAGGTCTAAATTCCTGCACAATTGAGCTTTTCAACATTCCATCATAGGTGGGGAAGGAGTTCACAAGGTGCTACTCCTCCCAGAGTAGCTACTGGCAGTTAACAGTTGTTAAGGGAGGAACTAGTTCAGTGGTCGTCCATATTCCAGAAAATAACCCCCACCTAGCCTCTTACAAGCAACCCTAATTGAATTCAGTGGGATGAAAAAGACATGAAAGTAGGAAGGGGATTTGCTAGGAAGAAAAAGAGGTTTAGCGGGAATGAGTAGAAGGAGGGAACAGAGGGTAAGGGAGGGTGAGTGTGATCAAAATACATTATACGCATGTATGAAATTATCAAAAAGTAAATTAAAATTAAACTTTAAAAAGTAGCAATTGCTATGCATTAAAGATCTCAAAGAATGCATACTTTCCCTGACCCTGGTTTAAATAGCTTACATTACAGTTCAATATGATAGCTTAAAAAACTGCAGTGATTTAAATGACAGTTCCCAATGTAGTGTCATTATAACAATGACCTCTCTGGAAAATTATAAATGTGAATACTGTGATAATGCATGGGAAACATGAAAGATTAAAATGAAGAATGCAAAATGCTATCTTCACTTATTTGTGTAATTGCATAGTAATAATGAGTAAGTTTAAAATGTATGTCCACTGACTGAATTAGAATGTATTTTGGAAGGCTTAAAGAGGGTCTGCAAGAACATAAAGATAACCCAGAGGCCACTTGAGTTGCATTCCTACTTTTAAAATTTGTATTTATTTATTTATTTATTTGCAAGCCGAGAGAGACAGAGGGAATGGGCACATCTATTCTCCAGATGCATTGGCACTTTGTGCATCTGGCTTTATGTGGGTATTGGGGAATCAAACCCAGGTCTTTAGGCTTTGCAGACAAGCACTTTAACCACTGTATCAGCTCTCCAACCTGGCATTCCTACCTTTTAAAGAACCCTGGTAGCATTCATAGGTTCAGGATCCCAGCAGAAGCAAGTGAATGAGCAGAACACAGTGAAGTTCTCTGTTCATCTCAGCTGGGACTTGTAGGCATATGACCCCAGACCTACTGGGTAAGTGTTCCTTCAAGTAGCATCATAATTCGTCAAGCCACTGACTTTGCAACAGACCCTCAAGACCTCAGTTTTCGGTCACAATTTAATGGAGCTGAGCCAAAGTTGCAAACCCATGGGTAGCGTGTGTAAGAAGGTCTCGCTTCTAAAATGTTCAGATCCGCAGAGCAATGTACTATGCCATGTCTTCCCACAGGTTCCAGAGCAACTGTAAAGGGCTATGCAGTAGGAAAGACGACAGAAATGTGACATTAGTAATGACCAGTTTGAATCTGGGTCACTCCAGCCATGACTCGAAGATCAAACACTACTCAATGGTAATGACTGTGTGAAAGTGCTGCAGGAAGGCACCACACATCTTAATGACACCTCTGTGGGCCTTCTCAGCAAACTGTTAGGGCTGGAATGGAAATCGAGTTGCCTGTGCCCTTGGTCTGGAGGCCAGCCCTCCAGCATACAGCTGGCACACTTTCCCAGAGACGCACAAGGAACAGTTCAAAGACACTTCTGTTGTCCTAGATATCCAGACCCTTTGCTCTTTTTCTCTTTTCCTGGCCATTTTATTCTCTTCTAAGTAGTGGTAGCTGTTTTTCATATTCTGTGCCTTTTCTCTTCTCTGAAAAGTAACTACTCACATATATGAATGTTGACCATTTAATTTTAATCTTTGCTATTTTTGTTTTGATTAAAGGTCAGTTTTTTTTCCTTGCAGCATGCCTTTCATGAGTATTAGTTGTGTGCCTAGCATAGTGAATTAGGGAATTAAAACCTTAGGTGAGAGTGGTCCAGAGTTTAAAGAACTCACTGGTAGAGAATGAAGGCTGTGAGTACTTAGCAATAAATTGTGGTAAAGGTGAGAAAAAAGAAATGTTCTAACTAGCCAGAGTAACACAATGGTGAGGTCCAGGTCATTTGTCCAGTGTGGATTGTGATCGAGGTTCAGGAAGAGGAGAAAGTGGGTGTAGGTGTGCAGAATGAACAGGAGTGGGCCAAGTCAGTAGAACTGGAAAACGAGCTGTTCTAGGTAAGAGGCAGTGTGTGCAGAGAACAGGTGAGAAGCATATGTATGGCCAAAACGTGATCTCTGCTCTTAGGGACTTGTCCCTTTAGAAGAATCTCAGTTTCAATTAGCAGTTTAAGAAAAATTTTTTTAAAATTTATTTAGTTTTTGGTCAGGAGACAAAAAAATACAGGTATGTCAGGGCCTTTTGCTGCTACAAATGAACCCCAGATACATGTTCTACTTTGTTCATCTGGATTTACATGGGGACTGGGGAATTGAACTCAGGACAGCAGGCTTTACAAGGAAGTACCTTTAGCTGCTTAGCCATCTTCCCAGCCCCTTGAGAGGACTTTTGACAGCTTTCTTGTGATACTATTTTTTTTTTTTAACATGGCTGGCCTTAGGCTTCTGAAATAAGAGTTCTCATTTTCTTCCTAAATGTTGAGTCTACCTGACCTCTATCAGGTATTTATAATGTGTCCTTTCATTGTTACAATGGTGTGGTCCAAACTTATTTACTTTTCAGTTTCCTGCCAGGTTTAAATTTCTGCCTCCAGTGCTCCAGCAGCATCATGGGATGCGGGTCATACTTTTGTCAGTATTGTAAGAGGTTCAGTCCCCATGGAAGTCAGTAGTTGGGAAAGAAGGATAAGTGTTGGGGTGGTGACTAGATGTGTTGTATTATGTTAGTGTCTGTTTTGTTTTCATAAAACCTTTTTAAATCTTAAAAGTATTTTACCAAACAAAAATAGCAGACTTAGATGGTCTGCTTTCTTGACTTCTTGAGTATTTTTTTTAACTATACTGAAAATCTATTAACAATACAGATTACTAAACTTTCATCTGAAAGCAAAACATGTTTATTTGTTTTAAAGATAAACTCACTTAAGTTGGAAAGTGGTACTGATTTTAGGTCATAGTTCTTCAGTATAGGAATAGTAAATTCTTGATTTCACATTGTTTAGAATCCTGCCATCTAGTTGATCACTGTGCAATCAGTATGTATTCAGGCAGTCTGGCTTGTGATAAATATTTTGTCGCATATGTGGGTGAACATGCCAATTTCAAAGAGCTTTACAAGCTTTAATTAATTTTCACAGCAGCCAGATGTACGTTGCTTTATTGATGGGAAGACCACAGACGGTTGGATTCAGATTCAGTGCTGAGATTCATCTAGCCAAGCAGATTTCGACTTTATGCTGGGGGGCCGGACCAGCTAATTACTTCCTGCACACATTTATCTGTAACTCCCCAAGAAAAGTCAGACTGCTTTGTCTTGTTGGGAAGCCCCAAATTTACCCTGAAGAAAACCCTAAAAATGATGTCCAGTAAGATTTGAAGTTTGGACAGACATGAATAAGTGTTTATTACAAGTGTGTTTCCAGTTATTGCATGTGTATAAAAATTACTGGTTGTCTATCTGAATTCAATTTAAATTGGGCATCCTGTTTTTATGTGGCAAATCCAAGCTTATGGTTATATCCACTCTCAACTTCCTTGTTTCCTGCCAGCCAGGTAAGGCTCCTGGTCCCTTGAATACAGTGTGCAGACCACAGACATGAGAAATCTAAACAAATGCTGAGAACTAAAGATGAGCATATTTTTCTTCACTGACCAAAATTCATGGGATATTAATCCTTGGTTATGAATTTTGATGGTTATACATCTATCACTAAACATGATAATTTTAAAGAATTATTGTTTTTGCTTTCTTTTTTCTTAGAATAAAATCCTTTAGTCGCCCAGTCACTAGCAACAGTGTTTGTCGTCACCTTCATGTATAAGCTCACAACTTAGCTCCTGTGAGTATGGTGAGTTTATGGTATAGTCACAACTGCAGGGTTGAGCAATGTTGACAAAATAAAAATAAAAGTGAATTGCAGCTATGTGTGGTCCTGGCGTGACCAGGGCAGAGCTGCCTCGGTAGATTACTCTTATCTTTGGGTCTAGATGGAAGGTCTGACTTTGGAAGGCCTGGGCTTGGTGGCAGTGTCCAGTGACACTGTTCTGTTATTTTGCTACCATATTGTAAAGCAAACTTTGGACGTTATTCTCATATCTCAAGATGGCAACTTCTCTGAGTATTTTTCTTTACTCAGCCATATTTCTCAACTTAAATGAGTATAGAGTGATTAGCTATTTATTAGGGGGAAATAGCCGTATAATGCTCAGGCAACTTCCTAAGGATCTTATCCTGAACTTAGGGAATCCAAATGCTTTAGATATGATATTCTGCATAGGTGGCTATCCAACTCTGTAAGGTTTTGTATTTGCAAAATATTAGTAGTGGTTTATTTCTGTGTTATTGTATTAGATGAATAAGATTTAAATTTTTATGCCTTTCTTAATTTTTCAAAATTTGTATTGTAAGCATATTACTTTGTAAAAACACATACATACACACACACACACATATATATTTATTTATTTATATATTTATTTATTTATTTATTTACCTGGGCTAGAGTGAGACCCTACCTCGAGAAAAAAAATCTATTTTATTTATTTATTTGCAAGCAGAGAGAAGCAGGGAGAGGGAGAGAATGGGCACACCAGGGCCTCCACAGAAAACTCCAGATGTAAGTGCCAGTTTGTGCATCTGACCTCCCAGTACCCACATAAAGCATATATATTGCTTTTGAGCCAGGTGTGGTGGCGCACACCTTTAATCCCAGCACTCAGGAGGCAGAGATAAAAGGATCACTGTGAGTTCAAGGCCACCCTGAGACTACATAGTTAATTCCAGGTCAGCCTGAGCCAGAGTGAGACCCTACCACAAAGCATATTAATTTTTTTTAAGTATTTTTATTTATTTATTTATTTGAGAGCGACAGACACAGAGAGAAAGACAGATAGAGGGAGAGAGAGAGAATGGGTGCGCCAGGGCTTCCAGCCTCTGCAAACGAACTCCAGACGCGTGCGCCCCCTTGTGCATCTGGCTAACGTGGGACCTGGGGAACCGAGCCTCGAACCGGGATCCTTAGACTTCCCAGGCAAGCGCTTAACTGCTAAGCCATCTCTCCAGCCCACATATTACTTTTAATATTATTATTTATTTGCAGGGAGGGAGAGAGAGAAGCAGCATGCCAGGACCTCCTGCCACTGTGAACAAACTCCAGATGCATGTGCCACTCTTTGCGGCTGACTTTACATGGGCCCTGGGAAATTGAACCTAAGCCTTTAGGCTTTTCAGGCAAGCACCTAAAGCACTAAGCCATCTCTCTAGCCTGCATATTACTTTTAAAATAAGCATGAAAAGAAAATACCATGTATTTATTTTTATCTTATTTTTTTTCTTTAGTTGTTTTCAGTTCTGGGGATCAAACTTGACCTCATGGGTGCTGGGTAAGCACTCTCCTAGTGAGCTACTATAATATATCAACCCTCAGATATATTTTAAACATTTCTATTTAACTGTTTCAGAGTTGTAGGTGAATATCATCTAGGATATAAAAAAATTGTTTTAATTTGCAAATGTTCATGTCTTCCAAACTTAACTGTAATACGAAACCTACCCAGATTGTTCACACTTGAGATTTATCTCTCATTGTTTCATTCATTCACTGCACAGTTGTTGAAGTAACATAATACAGACATAGACACAGTGGTTTTGTCACAGGCCAAGGTGGTAGGCAAACAGAAAAGGAAGGGGGAGCTGAAGCTCAACCTGTGATCTTCTTTCAGAATATGGCTCTGTAGTGGGGCAGAGTTGTGTAAGTTCTCCTGCCAGACATCCTGGGAAGGAAAGTGGGGCCTCCATTAGCACATGAGCTGTTGCATGTTCAGGGATGGTCAGTGACTCCCAGGTGTGTCAGTATCAGGACCTGAAGACCCAGGACACCTGAGTGCTAGTGCATGGTTACAAAATGAAATGGAAGCTCTTCTGCCATGATGCGGGTCTAAGTAAAGCCATCAGAGTCCCTGCTTGTGTCCACGCCCGTGGCCTTGGACCAGTGAGTTTATACTGCTCCTGAGGAGGCCAGCTTCAGGACAGACTGCAGACTAGCCACTGTGCTGTTGGCATGATGTGCAGCCTGAACTTCTGCCAATGACTTCTCTTCCAAAGGCTAGTTTCAAGGAATTTGTCTTTGCATTTGCATAATATAAACTACATGAGTATTTTATCTCTTTTTTGCCCATTAAGTTTTTTTTTTAATATTTTGTTTATATTTTATTTGAGAGAGAGAGAGAGAGAGAGAGAACGAGGCAGAGAGAGAAAGAAAGAAAGAGAATATGAATGGGTGTACCAGGGCCTTCAGCTGTTGCAAACAAACTCCAGATGCATGTTCTACTTTGTACATCTGGGTTGTGTGGGTCCTGGGGAATTGAACCTGGCTTTGTAGGTGAGTGCCTTTACCACTAAGCCATCTCTCCAGCCCCATTAGATTTTTTTTGTATTCTCTTAGTAAAGGGAGAAACCTAGAATTCCTCTTCAAAAATAATGCCCTTTATCAAGCTGGGGATATTGGTTAGTAGTAGAGTGCTTATCTAACTTTCTCAAGGCCCTAGAGTTTGATCCCCAGCACTACAAAAAAAAAAAAAAATCCTTTTACTGGCTTTTGTTTTGTTTTACTCTGAAAATCATACCAAATCTATCATATGGAGAAACCCAAAACATGTAAATTTTTCCCAGTAATATTATTATATGGGAATTCTCTAAAAAGCTACTTTTGCTCATTTTTTCTGTGGTCAGATAAAAGTAGAATTTTTCAGGCAAGTTGAGGGTTTTGTGTGGTAAATCATAGGTTTTGAAAGGTTTTATACTTGCTAAGACCATTTTTGGGCTCAAAATTAAATTCGTACAAACTACTGTATATAAAATTAAACTGAATCATTGTTGATATTAACATGTAAATATTTGTGAAAATAATATTCCAGATATAAAAATAATTACTTGAAAATAAGGTAAAATATTTTTCTTTATTTTCATTATAAATTAAAGCTGAAATTTGCAAGAACCAACTGAATGCAGAGCTTTTTATCTATTGAGATGCATGTTGAGCTTTGAAAATCTACTGAAATAAACATAAAAGAACTTTCTTAAGGATTTATCTTACTAATGAATAAGGTAGGTATTTCTAGAAAGAATATAAAAGGGCTGTTCACAGTTGCCTCATCACAGTTCTGTCAGTTATTGAAATCAACTAGATATCCTGACCTCCTAGACAGCCCATGGGACTTTACCTAAACCTAGTCTAGAGCTGCCTTGATTCTTTAGGACTTTATCACAAAATTGCTCTATAACCCACCTGCAAGACAGACAGTGAAGCATGTAATATGACAATTGCTTACCAGTATATATTGAAGCAAGTAATTTATGACCCAGAAAAGGGAAATGTATCTAATTGAAGTGCACAGCGTAAGGCAGATAGGTGGACAGAGTCACGCAGGTGTCTTGGCGCTGCTCCAGTGATTGGCTAATGAGCCCACGGGGCTGAGACCTGTTTCTTTGCCTCCCTTGCAAGTTGCCTTGTCCATTAACACAGTGCCGCCTAGCACCATGCTAGGACATTGATTCTACATCGATGCACAAAGGCATGCCTTTGGTCACACAGTGACTGTCTGGTCGGTGGCAAGTGTCCTCTGGGGGGTCTCTGATTTTCAGGATGTGCTGGCTAGCTGATGACATAGTCTTTCAGCTGTACCATACCAACAGAATTTCCCAACGCCACATTGCCCATCTTTTTTTTTTTTTTTTTCACATTGCCTATCTTAAGCATGAAGTGGAGTGATATTCCCATGATTCATCCATCTGTTCCAGGGATTATGTCACCACAAAGGGGTCAGTTTGACTTGTTTGGAGGGGTCGTATTTAATTGCATAGTTCAGTAAAATAATGATAAACGACTGCTTTTTACTTGTAGTCTGTGCCTCCCTGTTTCTCTAAGACCTTGGAACAGTACAATCAGTTCCTTTAATTGACACAGCTGTTACCATCAGAATCATATCCTGTTATCTAAAACCAGAGTTAAGAGAGTCCAGATATTTACACATAATATTCTTGAAATGACATGCTTGCAGAAATCCACATCCAACAGGAAAAAAGGAGGCACTAGATGGCAGTCTTAAACTTGAAATGACCTTTCCACAAAAAAAAAAAAAAAAAAAACACATGCAAAACTGACTCCTGTTACAAATGAACTTGGGCTAGAACTCAACTACATAAAAATTGCAAATAAAAGAACAGTAGAAGTTTAATGTCACATTATGGAATATTTTTTTTTGAAATTAAAGATGATTCTATTAATATTACATCAGATCCAGTGCTGAACTAATTTTTTTACTGAGTTATCTTAATGTCTTTTTTAGCTTTACATTTTTTAAAAGGCTATCAGAGAACTCTTGAAGATATTAAAAACTAGAGAATAATAATGGTAAATCCATGAAATGGAAAATTATGCAGCTCTTATAAAATAAAACTTTAGAGGAAAGGTACTTTGAAGATATGTTCAGGATATATTCATGTAGAAGAGGAAGATGATGAAAGAATATTAAGTAGTGACAATTCTGGGGAAATCGAATTTATATTCACTCATATTTTTGTGTTTGTGTGTCTGTGGTAGTCTCTGCCAGAAGGTATTTCAAAATTATTTTTCTTTCTTGTTTTATTTTTCTGTCAGATATATGCCTGGCATGGTATGATGACACACACTTATAATCCTACCACTTACAGTCAGGAAGATCAGTAGTTTAAAGGCATCCTTAGCTACATAGTGAGTTCTAAGCTAACCTGAGCTACATGAAGCCTTGTTTCAAAGACAGACAAATTATATGTGTGTGTATTGTGTATTTATTTCTTCAACATTATGATAGTTCTTTACGTGCATGTGATAGCATCAAATTCCTTCCTGAGGTAAGAGAAGCTTCTTTTCAGGCATGGTAGCACATGCCTAGAACACCAGCATTTGGGAAGCTGAATCAAGAGAATTGTAAAAATTTTTGAATTGTATTTGTTTATTTACATATTTATTTGAGAGAAGGGGGAGGGGGGGAAGAGTCAGATAAAGAGGGAGAATGGGCACACCAAAGCATCTAGCCACTACAGATGAACTCCAGACACGTGTCACTTTGTATATCTGGCTTATGTGGGTACTTGGGAATTGAACCTGGGTCCTTATACTTCACAGGCCTTAATCACTAAACAATCTCTCCAGCCCTCAAAAAAAATTTTAATGTAAGAGGTGTCCCCCAGTTTTCAAAAGCTAGTGGAAGTGATGGGTTCTTCAGTTTCATCTCCCAGGGGGTGCTTATGAACCAGATTCCATTCACAGTGAACACATACTGAATACCAAAGATGTGCAAACCACATTATCAGAAATGTTAAATATGGGGTCGCAAAGTTGGAGTTGAGTGTTTGAAAGTTGTATTATTTCTCTGTTCTTCCTCAGTCTATATGAATATTTAAAGAGACATGAGTTTCCTACCTCAAGACGATTGATCACCCTCATATTTCTTACCTTCTTTGAATGTTGCTGTTGCTCAAATTTTTTAAAGCTAATAACCACTCACCCAAAGTATAGTTTCAATTCCATTTGGAAAATACAAAGAACTGATCTGTCTGGCAGTGACCTTGGGATGACTCAGAAGGCATCTTGATGCTGGAAAGAAGTGACTGGAGTGCTCAGTACTGCAATATCTCTATCACATCTCCCAAGGCTCAGGGTCTGTTGCGGAAAAGGTGGCAGAAAGAATGGAAGAGCCAAAGAAAGGGTAGGACTCCTTACAATGTGCTCCCCCCAGACACAAAATGGCCTGGATATCCATGACCTCACAGTGCCTGACACTACCTGTACAAGACCATCAAAATAGGCGGAAAAGATCATGACATCAAAATAAAAGAGAGACTGATTGAGGTGGGGAGAATGGTGTTTCAAAGGGGAAAGTGAGGTCAGGGAGGGTATTACCATGGGATTTTTTTTTATAATCATGGAAGTTGTTAATAAAAAATTTTTTGAAAAAAAAAAAAAGAATTGATCTGTCAAGACTAAAATCTTCCATACTAGACAGTACCACATACTTTTACAAAGTTCACAACATGAAGAGAATGTTGGGGATTAGTAAAGAGTAGATCCTGTCCTTAACAGGTGTTTGGCACAAAATGTACCTTCCGTAAATACATGTTGAATAATTGCTTGTATCTGTTAAGGAGCATTTTTTGCATGCACATAGTTTTGTGTGTGTGTGTGTTATATGCACTTATGTATGTGTGATGCACTGCCCTGTGTGCCACCTCTCCACCCCCATCCCCAGTGGCACCTAGAGGACAAGTTCGGGTATTTCTGTCCGTCATTCACCTGTCATTTTTTTTCCTTGTGATGAAGTCTTTTACTCATTGAGGTGCATGCTATTTGATCCTCCAGTCTCCACTCCCCACAGGAGTGGGGTTACAAGTATGCATAGCCACATCCAGCTATTTACATGGATTCTGGAGATAAAACTTGGGCCCTCATGCTTACACAGGAAATACATTTAATCACTGAGTCATCTCTCCAGCCCAAGGAGTATTTGTAATATATAACAGATTATTTAATTGACTGTCTCATCATACTTGAATTAAAAACTTTAGAAAGAGTCCAGAGCTAACTATATGGACATTTTGTTAATTTATTAATTCCCCAAAAGGTCATTTTAGTTCCATTGTAAGTAACTACTTAAAACAGTAATAGTGGTCTCCTGGCTCTCACATACAGATATTGAAATAGTAAGAGATTTGCTATTCTTTTTTTTTTTAAATAAAAATATTTATTTGCAAGCACACAGAGAGAAAGAGATTGAGAAGAGAGATAGACAGAGAGAGAATGGGTGCACCAGGGCCTTCAGCCTCTGCAAACGAACTCCAGACGTGTGCGCCCCCTTGTGCATCTGGCTAACGTGGGTCCTGGGGAGTCGAGCCTCAAACTGGGGTCCTTTGGCTTCACAGGTAAGTGCTTAATCGCTAAGCCATCTCTCCAGCCCAAGATTTGCTATGCCTTAACAAGAGACACGGTGCCAGGAACAGTGGCACATGCCTGTAATCCCAGCTACTCAGGAGGCTAGGGCCATTGGTTCAAGACCTCTCTGGACTCTGTAGTGAGACCCTGTCTCAAGAAAGAGGAAAAGGACCAGGCATGGTGGTGCACTCCTTTAATCCCAGCACTCAGGAGGCAGAGGTAGGAGGATCACCATGACTTCGAGGCCACTCTGACACTACATAGTGAATTCAAGGTCAGCCTGGGCTAAGTGACTTAGAAAAACCAAACAAAAATAAATTGAAAGAAAGAAGAAAGAGGAAAAGGAAAGGGGGCATGATGGTGCCCTCCTGTAATCATAGTACTCAGGGAGCTGAAGAACAAGAGTCATGAGAGGCCATCCTACGTTACCTAGTGAGACCCTGTTTCAAAGAATGGAAGAAAGGAATAGAGAGGGAGGAAGAGAGCGAGCGAGAGAGAGAAAGAGAGAGAGAGGAGTGTCATGCAAATGCATCTACCTGGCACAATCTTGCCTCCAGGACAGTGTTTTTGACACATACCACACTTCGTGTCCACATGTCTTTCCTTCTGCATCATGCACTCTGACTTTCTATTTTAGGACCAAGCATATAATACTCAGTTTTTTATTTGATAAATAAGTACATGTTTCTCAAGTGCAAAGCTAAAACCAAGTTTGGAATATTAGCCCTGGACAATCCACCCCAGTACAGTCACTTGTCTCTGCTTTAGCTCTGGTACCTGGCACAAAGTATCACATATGTGGCTCTCCTCAGGGCTCCACAGGCCTGTGCACAGTCCCAGGTCTCCCTCAGCAAAAGAGCTGCTGCCTACTTTCTGCAAATTGGGAGAACCCCAGTTAATATACTAGTGTTTGTATGCCTGTTTGAATACAGTATCATCGCAGATGTTTGTGAATAATGGTTTTAAAAATTGAGATCTGTTCAATTTTTTCAGGAATCTTCAGTTACTTTCAGTTTGCTATTGCTAGTGTTGTTACCCCAAATATTTAAGTAAACGCAAATTAAATACAAACTAATCTTTAATCTTTCTCCCCCCCCCCCCCACCTTTTTGTGAGGTAGGGTTTTGTCTTGCTCTAGCAGTTCTTTATGGCCAGTGGAATTGAGCTCTAGTAAACTTACCTTTGCGCCTTTGTTTACTTTCCTTTACAACTTTGAAATATTAATTTTTGAAACCCCCCCCAAACATCTACAACCAAGTCTTCCAAAGATGTGTTAGTAGCAAAGTAGTGATGCTTGGAAAATGTTGTGTTGTTGATATGCCTACATATAAAATATGACCTTTAGAGCTGGAGAGATGGCTTAGCAGTTAAGGCGTTTTGCCTGCAAAGCCAAAGGATCTGGGTTAAATTCCAGGACACACGTTAGCCGATGCACAGGGGGCATGTGTATGTGGAGTTTGTTTGTGGTAGCTGGAGGCCCTGGGTGTGCCAATTCTCTCCCCTTCTTTGTTTCTCTGCCTCTTTCTCTCTCAACTAAATAAATAAAAATATATTTAAAATAAAGTAAAATATAACCTCTAGAAAGATCTTAGTGCGTTTGAAAGGAGATACTTTTAATAGGAGGTTGGTGTGATAAGTCAAATTTTCTTGGTATTAGGGGTGACCAAACATCTTGGTCAATCCAATTAATACATTTTTTTATTATTTATGAGAGAGAGTGAGAGAGCAAGAGAATTGGCGCACCAGGGCCTCCAGCTACTGCATTTGAACCCCAGACACATGTGCCACTTTGTGTGCATGCATGACCTTCTGTGCATGTGTCACCTTGTGCATCTGCCTGACATGGGTTCTGGGGAGTTGAACCTGGGTTCTTTGGCTTTGCATGTAAGTGCCTTAAACACTAAGCTATCTCTTCAGCCCCAGTTAAAGCTTCTTAATTGCACTTGTTATATTCTAAAGACGTCCTGGTCTGTACACAGTATTCTGTTTAAGTATCAAAAAATTGTTAGGATAACAATTTTTGCAGATAAACATAAAAGAAAAGCATATTGAGCTTACAAAACAACTTGCAGGGCTAGAGGGAGGGTTTAGCAGTTAAGGTGTTTGCCTGCAAAGCCAAAGGACTCATGTTTGAGTCCCCCAAGACCCACATTAGCCAGACGTACAAGGGAACACAAGCATCTGGAATTCGTTTGCAGTGGCTGGAGGCCCTGACACGCCCATTTTCTCTCCCCCCCCTTTCTCTGTCAAATAAATAAAAAAAATTTTTTTAACGTGCAGTACTTGTGTAGTATGAGAAGAAAGACAGGACTCCTTACTCTGGCCTGGACTTCGCTAGCTTCAGGCAAGCTTCTGTTTGTAGCAGACAGCTTTGTCTTTGAGAACCATGAAATTGTCTTGGTCGCAATGGAAACAGATTTTATTAAATCTGCTAAGGACTCAAACACAAGCTCTGTGTTTGTTGGTTATCCAGTGTTTCTGAACAGTAATATCTCTCAAACTATCTTAGCAAAATTTCTTCCATTTGTATGTATACATATATATTTATTTTTTTTCTATAAGATATTAAAACCAGTCTTCATAATGGAAGAATGTTCTCATCTCTTGTCTACATTGTGAAGTAATGTTAAATTGTATCTTTGTGTATTTGCCTACAAGTCTCTCGCTCTGCCCTGGCTCTTCTGTGGGTTTGCTGTTGAAGCCTTACTTCCTGTAGTTATATATAATCATGTATTTATCTTTCATTTCTGGTTAGTTTTAATTTCTTATTTCAAAGCTACCTCCCAGAGGTGTTTTTCCCCCTAGAATTCACTGATGTTATTGCTTTATATGCTGATTTCAAAATCATTTCTTCTCTTGGTTCTAATATATAGATGATACAGTTTAAGGCTGCCTTTTTAAGAATTACTAATTTGGGGGCTGGAGACATGGCTTAACAGTTAAGGAACTTGCCTAAGAAGTCTAAGGACCCAGGTTCAATTCCCCAGGACCCACGTAAGCCAAAGATGCACAAGGGGCACATGCATCTGGAGTTTGTTTGCTGTGGCTGGAGGCCCCGGGCATACTCATTCTATCTGCCTCTCTGTCTCTTCCTCTAACTAACTAACTAAGAAACCATATATATATTGAATTTTGTTGTTTTTCACACAATCTCTAGAGTTTTTCCTCCCCATCCTAATCTTTCCCTTTATAATATTGCCATGTTAGCATATATGCACCTGAATTTTTTCTGATACAAAACTACCTTAGCTTTTCAATTGATTTGAAAATGAATGGGAAGCACAGGCAAGTGCCTTATTTGAAGCTGTTTTCATTGGTATATCTATAAAGGCTATCCTCAGTGTGAGTTCAGATTGATTTTTGGTTTGGTTTGCTTTTCTTTTGAGGTGAAGCAAGGTCTGGGCTGGCCGCAAACTTGTGATCTTCCTACTTCAGATCCCAGGTGCTAGCATTACGGGTGCATATAGCCATACTCACCTCTCAGTGTGGTTTGTCATTAGGACAGTCCTGGCCACTCTTAGACATGACCTTTCATTAGTGTTGCACAAAAGCACTTTGTGGTTGCTTATATACGTGTTGAGCCGTTGTCATTAAAAACCCTTAAGATGAAACCTAATATATATATATGTATATATATATTTGTTTGTTTGTTTTATTTATTTATTTACTTGTTTGAAGCAGGGTCTCACTTTAGCCCAGCTTAACTGGAGCTCACTGTGTAATCCAGGCTTGCCTCCAACTCATGGCAATCCTCCTACCTCAGCCTCCTGAGTGCTGGGATTATAAGTATGAGCCACCACATCTGGTTACTAGATCTCATTTTATACTCTGATAAAATTTCAAGTGAGAATTTGTAACATGTATATTATCCTATAATTAAAAACCATTTGGAAACTTGAAAAGTATCACTTTTAAGTTTAAACCAAAATGCTTCATTAGTTGTGGGACAGAATAGAGTTAAAACTCTCTCCAGTATATGATACACTAAAAACACACATCCATGAAGATAAATGCCATCAGTTAGCTATTCTGTGACTGCTATTAAATTCATGTTAAATAAAATAGAAAAAAAAAAACTGTATTCATGGGAAAACCTTGCCTGGAGTAAAGGAAACATTTGGTAGAACAACGATCAGAAAAGTTATGGGGGTGGTTAGAAAGGCCCTTTGTTAAAGCAAAATGCTATAACTACTCACAGCTTCTTTGTGTGTGTGTGTGTGTGTGTGTGTGTGTGTGTGTGTGTGTGTGTGTTAAGGAACCTTTTTCCTCAGAACACACATGACACAAGAAAGATAGACTAAGGTCACTACGGAGCCTGCCGTCCCAAGTTGGCTGGGTCCCGCCATCCTGCACTAGCGGTGACAGGTGACAGGTGATGATTAGTGGTGGGCATCTGAAGGATGTCAGTTTGATAAAGGCTAACCTCTAAGCCACTTCCTAACATGAGCTTTCTAATAGATTCAAAAAGTTTCTAGGGCTTATCTCATTCTCATCTTGTCTGGCAATGTGACAAATGCCTCAGGGAAGTGGGAAGGATATAACCTGTCTTCAGAGATTTATAGCATTTCAAGCATCACAAATCTTCTAAGACATTTTTGTTCTTTTTCAGGATAGACTATTAATATTTTTTATTACTAATCAAAGTTAGCAATCCTGTTGCTAGTTACTAAAACTTCTTGCATGAAGACAGGGCTTTTGATATATCAAGAATAAGGAATTTTTTTTCTACAATAAGATTTATTTCCATACTTGCATTGCCTGCCTTAGGAATAGGGGTGGTAGTCCTGAGTGAGATGACCTCCAGGGGTGGTGGTACTGGCTTCAGTTGTAGTAAAGTACAAAAGTAACTTCCAAGGCCAAAGTAAAAGAGCAAGGTAGTAAATACTAGCCTTTAGTGAACATTGGTTCTTCCCCTCACTCCCTTCTTCCTTCTTCATTGTCCCTTCCCTCTGCACCTCCCTTGCTACCTTTTGCTCTGATCTTATTCATAAACTACATAACAATAGTCCAGAACAATAGAAATAGTGCAAGTCTAAACAAAGACTTCAAAGAAAGAGTGTGCATACCTAAAAAGGAAACCTGAAGAGAATTGTTTCATTTGCCTGTGATTAGTATATTGCATAAAGCCATTCAGCGGAGGCTCCAGGTTTCAGCTCTCTAACATGTCCCCCACTATGGGAACTTGATAAAGCTGGATCTCATTAATCAAGCCAAATAAATCCATACAGAACCAAGAGGTTTGCCAGATACCTGTCTTTTGAGTATAATGAGACCAAGACAGTGAGTCTTGAGTGGTCCATGATAATTAGGAAGGTACAACTAAATACCTTTAAAACAAAATAACTCTTCTGGTTCATAATCTCTTCCAGTTCAATGGGCACATCAGCTAAAGTGTTCTCAAGCCACCAGGAACAGTTTGAGAAAAGAGGTGATGGACGAACACATGATTTCTCTCTGGGAAATTGATGCATGTTTGGCACTTCACAGAGCCTGAGTTCTTTTTCCTTTGGTTTTCTTTTTGGTAATACAAATATACCCTTTTTAGATTCTTTGGTGCTCCCAAATGTTTAATTTTCTACAGAAATATATGCTCACAACTACATCTTAAAAGCTAGGGCATCTTGCAAAAGAAAGATATACATAATCAATCTACAACTTGGTACATTGTAAGCATCATTGTTTGTTTTTTTTTTTTTTTTTCTTGTTGTTTCTTACTTTAAATATCCTGCCTGTTAGACTGGCTAAGGAAAAGTAACTAATTTGCTATATTTACCCTTTCAACAATGTTTTTCGTGCTTTCTCAGTAAAGTACCCCTTTGGCTGACATTATACTGTTATCCACCATATATTTCAGCTTTTTATAGGAAAGTGAAGTTCTTTAAAAATAAGGTCATAAAAGCCAAGAAAGAGCACTTCATTACTTTCTGTAAGCAGACCTTTAAAACAGTATTGCTTTGTAGTTTACTTACCCAAAGGCAACAGGCAGGCTGGTTCTGTAGAGCCTGTGGTCCAGCGCCCACTCACGGCTGGCATCTGCTGGCCCAGGGGAAGCCAGCCTAGGACCCAGACAAGCAGCGTCCTGTTGAAGACCTTCTCTGCATTTTCCGCAACAGCTTCGGAATTTTCCTAAGGCAGTCTCACATCTGGAATTTTTAAGAAAGTTTGCCCTTCAATAAAATGGTCATAAATCTTAGCAAAAATTGTGCCTTTTTTGTTTTAATTAACCTGACATTTCTCTACTGAACCATTAACAAATGATTTTTTTTAACCTTTAATGGTACTAGTGGACAAAGACAGTAATTATAAATTTTTCATATTACTTACAAATTAAGGTGCCATAAATATTTCACAAAATATCTTTTATATTTTCCATAGAATATTATGTATAAATTCACCTAAAGTATGACTATTCCTTTATGCATTCAGCATTGTTTCACTACGAAAGTATGCACCTTGTATGGTTAGAGTGGATGTACATTTCTTATAGGTGGCCTGTGCGTCGCATACCTTTCTCCTGGCTCTGGAGACACTGTTGCGTTTGAAAGCTGATTTGGAGGCATCGTTGCTCCAGCATGCCAATTACCAAGGATGTAATGTGTCTCTTTGAAAAGCCAAATTTAATTACTCCAGCCTGCTATTAGAACAGTCTAATCAAATTCTAAAAGTGACAGCTTCTCATTTTAAAATGTCAAAGCTGTTCAATTTTAATTCAAAACAACCAGATGTTTTGAAATGAATGGCTAAGCATGTATTTGAGGAGATTTTCCCCTTATAAACAGAAAACTGTATATTTACATGAAAACTACATTTTGATTTGTCAATTTTATAAAAACATGATGACCCTTTACAGAAACCTAGCGTTGTAGCAAGGGTTCCCTGGACTGTGTATGACAGTTTCAGTTAGATTCAGTTATCCTGCCTTAAGAACCAGCCAATAAATGAAAGTCTCAGTAAGTAGGAGTACTTGCTACGCAAGTTCAATTTCTAGCACCCACATAAAAAGCTAAGCATGGCTATGCATGCCTGTAACCCCAGCATTGAGAGGAGCCTTGCAATTCTATGGAGAAGTTTAGTGAGAGACTCTGTCCTAGGGAAATTAGACAGAAAAAAGAGCAATAAAGGACACCTGGCATCCTTCTCTGGATTCCATATGCCTATGCATAGTGTGCACACATACATAAGTTGCACACACACACACACAGCACATGCTATACAGGCTTACAAAAACACTGGTAGGAAGAGAAGATGATATATGAATGGAAATATAAATATGAAATCTATTTATTTTGACTATTGACACCTGCTGTTGTTAAGGGAAGCATAGATTGAAGAGGGAAGCTACAAAATAGAGGTATCTTCTGCTATAGTAAGATAGGAAACTCAGACTTTTTATTTCATTTATTTTTTTCTTTTCTTTCCTTTTTTTGTTGAGACAGGGTTTCAGGAAGTTGCCCAGGTTGATCTCGAACTCACTTTCTAGCTCAAGCAGGCCTTGAATCTGCAATCGTCCTGCTTCAGGCTTCCTTCCAAGCAGTTGGGATTACAGATTTATGCCACTCAGCCTGGCTTATTTATTTTTATTAGTATATATTAATTATACATGCTGGCTTTTATTATGACATTTTCATATCTGTATATAGTGTATTTTGATAATATTCACCAGGATTACCCTTCCATCCACCTTCTAACCCCTCTGATCCCTTCCACTTCCCAACTAGACCCTCTGATACTTTCAGACTTTTACCAAACTATTTGAGCTAAGAGATTATTTAGAATTTGAAATTCATTTTACCATCTGATGTGGCCAGTTCAGTTAATTTGCTTTCCTTGTGTAGCTATCCTTCACCATTTAACAAATACTTCCTGATTGATAACTCCTCGTCAAAAGCTCTGTTCCCAGTCCATAAAAAGTTAACATGAAACATATAGGTATGGAATCAATTGTGTATACTTCATGACTATCTCCAGCCCTCCCCAATCTTAGGATTGTTGTATATCTTCCTCTGGCTAAGAAGCATGTGGCCATATCACTGAGAGAATTGAGTCCTTAGTCTGTGTCCTACACTAAGCCATGTGCTCTCTGAAAGTAGGACAATGTCTCATGATAGCTGGGTCATTTGGTATACTCTATTGGCTCAGAAATATTTGTTGAGCAAAGCATAAGTATGTTTGGGGAGTATATTCAAGTTTTCAAAACCCAGTTTCTGAATGATGCATTTTAATCCTCCTGTGAAGCCTATAAGGCAGGTCCATAACACGGAAAGCGTACGGAATCAGGGATGAGGGTGTAGACTTGGCTATTATAGAACTTACTTGTTCAGTCACTGATAAAGATTTCCTAAGACCCTTATTCATATCAGGTCTTATCTCGGAGCAAGACCAAAGCACATAAGCAGAGACCTTTGTGAATACTGGTCTTGACATTGGACATTATTATTATTATTTTTTTTTTTTTGGTTTTTCGAGGGAGGGTCTCACTCTAGCCCAGGCTGACCTGGAATTCACTATGGAGTTTCAGGGTAGCCTTGAACTCATGGCAATCCTCCTACCTCTGCCTCCCGAGTGCTGGGATTAAAGGCATGCGCCACACGCCCGGCGACATTGGACATTATTATCTGGGTGATCCCAGGCAGGCAATGGAAGCATTCCTTGAAGGCAAGGGTAGGGATATTCTCTCCCTTACTGGGGCCATTGTAAAGATGGTCAGAACCACTAGTTGTCAAGTGCTTGGACCTCATGTGGTTGTTAGTATTATTGGTGTGGTGGCTGTGAGGTACTTGTTACCAGAAAGAGCAAAAATAGACATATCTTGTGAAGGTGGGAAGTGAGAAGAAGCCAGGTCTTCCAGGGTCTCATTGGCCTCACAAGACTGAAGCTTCCTTCAGGGCCTAGGGAAGCCATTGAAACCTTTTAAGCAAAGGGATCATTACGATCAAGTCTGTAGTTTTTTTGTCTCAGTTAAGACTAGAAAGCTGGTCAGTGAATTCAGTGAGCAATTGCTTAAGGCAACTTTGTAAGTGGCCACTTGAACATAATCAATAGGGCTTTATGTGTGAATCACAGAAGAGAATATGATTGTATTCAGCCACTGAGAGGGGTGGTAAATGTTTGCTTACCTTCAAGTGGAATTTAGAGACGCTGTAATATTACAGACCTAACCCCAGGCTGTTTGTAAAGAAAATCAAATTTGGTGATTAAATAATGAAAGGTGTAATTCTTTCACTCTCTGGGCCCTTCGAATAATGGAAGGTTTATGTGCGGTGGGGTGGGGATGGGCTGCCCTCAATGCTAAGCAACTCAGTGGCACATGAAGAAAATGTTGCAAAGAACTAACAACCATGCTAGGCGTGGTGGTGCACACCTTCAATCCCAGAACTCAGGAGGCAGAGATAGGTGGATCACTGTGAGTTTGAGGCCACCCTGAGACTCCATAGTGAACTCCAGGTCAGCCTGGGCTACAGCAAAACCCTACCTGAAAAGACAAAAAAAAAAAAAAAAAGGAGGACAAGAGGGGTTTTCTTACAAGCTGCTCTTCAAGGGTACATTAATTCCTTATTGCTAGAATACTGAGACTGTAGAAGAGTTCACAAATATCTACTTGTTATATTTTTTGCACACTTTTGCATGAAGCCATGAAAAGTCATAACAAAACACTGTCGGCTCTGGACACTTGTGTCTTTTGAAACATGATAAAATATTAGTCACCCTATTAAAGAAACATTATGCATGTAATACACAGGGATTTTATGAAAGGGTTTCCATTTTTAAGGTAGGAATTAGAAAATCAATGAAAAGAAACATTACTAGGCTGATTTCATACTCCTACATAAAGAACTTTTCTGTATATATCATCACAATAATGCTATTTAATAATTTTAATAAATATTTAATAACTAATGATTTTAAAAGGCAGTTGGGCTAAGCATGTTCCATTTTCTTTTGTATTGCAGCAGTATTTATTCTATATTCTAAGGGAGTCTGAGGATTGTTTTGCCATGTTTTACAACCAACTAAGGAATTCTGGCTAAGGAAAAAGAATTGGAGATCCAATGTCATATTCATACTAGAGGAGTTTTCATGTTACTGGGTACCTTAGGGAAAGAGTGGGTGAAGGGAACCCTAGTACTGCTTTTAGTGGGAAAGTTCTGTTTTCCAAACTCCGCCACAAATAGACTTGGCATTAACAAAGTCACTCCCTTTACTCTCCGGAGTTTGGCGAACAGCCTTCTGCTGTAGTAGGAGTCAAGTCTTGCCTTCCGTTATGCATTTGCTTTCCTGAAGTGTTCCAGGTCTTCCTTTGAGTAGCAGTGAATTGTCTTAAAAGGGGAAAAAATGAGAGTCATAACCCACCTTCCCACCTTTGGAACATATAAACCTCTATACCAGTCTCCATTTATAAGATAATTAGGGAAGCCTTCCATGGTTTTCTTGAAAATAAAACCTTTCTCCAACTACTGTGTTGGTCATTATTATATGCTTTTACTCAATGTCATGTTTCCATTTTGAAATTGTGGGGTTTTTTCTTTGTACCCCTTTTTGCTCATACATTTTTCTAAATTCTTTTTTTTTTAAATTTTTTTATTTATGACAGACAAAGGGAGAAAGAGGCAGAGACAGAGACAGAGAGAATAGGTGCACCAGGGCCTCCAGCCACTGCAAACGAACTCCAGATGCATGCGCCTCTTGTGCTTCTGGCTAACGTGGGTTCTGGGGAATTGAGCCTCAAACTGGGGTCCTTAGGCTTCACAAGCAAGCACTTAACTGCTAAGCCATCTCTCCAGCCCCTAAATTCTTTTCTAATAAGAATGGCAAGTCTGACATTGTGAGCACCTGATTACGTTCATACACCACTTTACATTGTCATAATAAGGAAAGTGAATTCAGTAATATGACCCTATATCACATTAGTTTACATCATGCTCACCACAATGTGGTAACATTTTTATTTTCTTCATCTTTCATAACAGGAAACTGAGGCAGCGATTTTCCCACTAAATTTATGGGACTAAGCTTACAGCCTTAACAAGACTAGTAGTCAGTCATTTTCCTCCGTGCTGGGTGGTGCTTCTCTATCTTTGTGATTCTTGTATTTTCCTACATGTTACAGATGAAGGTACTGAAGCTCAGGGTGTGACTTGCCAGGGTCACTTTACTGATAATTAGTGAAGCTGGGACCTTCACACAGAACTCTCATTCTTGAGCCCATCTGTTTCAGCAACACAATATATACAATGGACTGATTTGTTTGGGAAAAAAAAAAAAGTTTAAAAAAAACCTGGACTGACAAAAATATTCATTATGCTAGGAGACCTTTGCCTGTTTGCCAGAAAATTGCTTGCATTTGCTGAAATCAAAAACAGTCTTTATGTACTTTCTCCAGACAAGTGCTACTTGTGCTTCCTGCTAACATCTACCTGAGCCCCTCTTAACTACTTCCTCCAGACTTTCAAAAGAGAGGCATGCCTTCTTCCAGAAGGGGGAACCCTGACTGGTGATTCCTGGGGCTTGCTCTCTAGCTCTCACTATGCTGGGCTGGCAGTAATTATAGAAGACTGAAAAGAACAAATACAGGGTTGGAGAGATGGCTTAGCAGTTAAAGCGCTTGCCTGTGAAGCCTAAGGACCTAGGTTCAAGGTTCGATTCCCCAGGACCTACGTTAGCCAGATGCACAAGGAGGTGCACGCATCTGGAGTTCGTTTGCAGTGGCTGGAGGCCCTGGTGTGCCTATTCTCTCTCTCTGCCTCTTTCTTTCTCTGTCTGTCACTCTCAAATAAATAAATAAAAATAAAAACATATTAAAAGAAAGAACAAATACAGCTCCCCTTGCTGAGTCCTTGCTCTGACACATGCTCTGGTGCTTCTCATGCATTTTAAAAAATTTTTATTTTTTACTTTGTTTATATTTTTATTTCTTTTAAATTATTTATTTATTTATTTGAGAGCTACAGACACAGAGAGAAAGACAGATAGAGGGAGAGAGAGAGAATGGGCACGCCAGGGCTTCCAGCCTCTGCAAACGAACTCCAGACTTGTGTGCCCCCTTGTGCATCTGGCTAACGTGGGACCTGAGGAACCGAGCCTCGAACCGGGGTCCTTAGGCTTCACAGGCAAGCGCTTAACCGCTAAGCCATCTCTCCAGCCCTATATTTTTATTTTTTATGTATTTATTTAAGAGATAGAGGGATCGAGGGACGGAGGGAGACAGAGAGATTGAGAATGGGCATGCCTGGGCATCCAGCCACTGCAAACAAAATCCAGACATATGTGCCACCTTGTGCATCTGGCCTACATGGATTCTGGGGAATTGAACTTGGATCCTTTGGCTTTATAGACAAGTGCCTTAGCCACTAAGCCAACACTTCAGTCCTTGTGTATTATCTTACTGAATTACCACAACCTTCTGTGGTTGATGCTAGAGTTTTTTCTCTAGGGTAAAGAAGTAGAAAGTAAAGTACAGTGGTATTAAGTCACTGTCCTCAATGCATACAGGTGGTGAATGGCTAATGAAGAAATCAAAATCTGTCATATTTCATAGGATCCATGCTGTTAACCCCCAGGCCATGCTATAGGTCAAAGTTTAACTACTATAGTAGTTAAACATTGCAGAAATATAATGAGGGCTTTTTAAAGGGGTGGTGTTTTTGTTTTTGTTTGATAGGTTGGGGGGTTATTTTGGTGGGGAAGGGCTAGGGTAGTGTATATCAGCTACCAACTGATGTAAAAATTCAAAATTCTCCCCAAGAGCTGATTAATACCTACATGGTCTCTGCTTATGAACTGAGACCATCTCTAGCACTAGACCTATTCCAAGGCAGACAGTCCATTGGCTTCTTTTCAAAAGGGAGAGATCCAAATACATATCTCCTCCTCCCTTGGGCCACACACAGAGGAGCCCAGACTCCAGCCATTGGCTCACACGCATGCATTTCTCTTTACTCTGCTCTCTTGTTCATCTGTTTATTCACCATCATACAGAGATTGGTACTGACATTGTTTATAGGTGGGCCAATATTTACAACCATTTAGAGGAGAAGTTGTTGCTCCTTGTTCTGTAGACAAACACTTCCTGTGTCCTTGGGTTCTCCACATCTGCTAGCAGAGCTTCAGTTAGCATCACCCGGAGCTGCAGACAAAGCCAGTTCAAAGGAATTTGGTGTGCTTACAAACATCTTCTGTTTGCTAGGAAAGGAAAATAACTCTGCTAGGCATAGGTATTAGGTCTGGAAGACAGCCTTGTTCACAGTAGACACTCATTTTTCCATCCTTATTTTTCCTCAGGATCATCTCAAGAGTTCTGGTGTGTGGTCACAGCCATCTCTACGATTATAGTCATTTAACCTGCTCCAAGTTTAAAATTGAAGGCTGGATAGGTGCATATTAACAAGGGTGGTGCTGATAAATAAAAATGGCCACTGATCACAGCAGTATCTTTAAATTAATGCACGTGATTTGCTATAGTTGTAAAAAATACATATGTCTAGCAGGCTTCCTCAATAAGGCTTTTTTATGCTGACTGTGGCACATTTTTTTCTCAAATAATTGCAGAGCTCAGCTTTATCATTAAACAGATGGTTTCTATTAATTCCTAAGGAAAGTAAATGATTACAATTAACCAACTACTCAAAACTTAAGAATTCTGGAGTTTAGTTCTATTATTTCAGGCACGAATCTGAGTGTCCCTTTCTTTCTCAAGAATGTCAAAAAGGAGAAATATTTTTGACAGTCACACTCTATCTTCCATTTGACAGATGGTCTTTCACTGTAATGTCAAGAGTTCTCAAGGCTAAGTTAGGTAAATCCATGCTGCCCTTGCTGAGACTAAGTTTTTGTGGGTTTGTGTGCTTGTGGTTTTGACAGTTGAGAAAGGTTGGAAATAATCTAGATGAATTTTAGCATCAGCTGAAGAGAGTTTTTAAAATAACTATGCAAATTTAAGTCCTACCATAGATGTTATTTCTCTTACGCAAACATGCCAATGGAGTCTGAAGCAGGAGAATGACTGCCATAGTTCAAGGCCAGCCTGAGCTACATATTAAGTTCAAAGAGAGCCTTGGCTACAGAGTGAGACCTTGTCTCAGAAAATTAAAAATAAAACAAACTACCATTTTGTCTCTATCTTATTGTACAGAATGCACGAGACCAAATAGTTCAGCAGATTCTAAGAAAGGATAAACTGATAGGAAATATTTATGTTCCAAGCCTTCCACCTCCACATTAAATAAGCTCGTTATCTGTTGCAAATGTCTTCTAGCTTGTTGGTTTTAAACACATGATATTGCTTCAAGTGTGGTAATATTCAACACATTTGTGTGGGTGGGCTGCCCTATGCCCACCCAAACGATTTGTTCCTGCTTTTCAGGCTCTTACAACACTGCAAGCCATCATGACAGACACATGGACGGGGATCACCTCAGCATACTGGAAGGTGTCAAGGAAGAACCACAGTAGAGACATAGTTGTCAGGATTGTGGAGGGGCCCCAAATCAGGGGAGGTTCAAGGACTGCTTAGGTAATTAGATGTTGCCAGAACGCAAATTCAAGGGAAGAACATCTCCAGTTTGGATGAGACTGGTAGGCTGGGGCCAGATAATGATGCCCTTTGATGCTTTGTGAAAGTTCAGCCTTTATCCTCTAGGGGATTCTCTTTGTGGTAGCGGTCTGGAAAATAGAGAGATTAGAGGAGGAGAGACCAGACTTGGAGACAAATGAGCAGTCTACAGCAGAATTGGAGAAGAGTGAAGTCTACCAGCACTTGGAAGTTTTCGGTTTTGACAACCATGCATTCTATAAGACAGGATGGGAGGGAGGAATGAAGTCATGCCCATGAGTCACCCAGGTAGGTATGTCCATATGAGGTCATGGTGAGGGGGAGGAGAGAGTCATATGGACCTGGAGTACAAAGGAAAGATGTGGTTTGAATAACAAAATTTCTGAAGTTGAGAACTTTGCATACCTCTCAAGAGACTGGGTCAAGATAAGCCTAACGATAGATATCTTAACCTTCTGCCCTCCTTGTGTCTCTTACTTTTTCTGTGGTGTCACCTAACCCTTTGGAGGCATGGATTCTCCTTGAGTTTGTTGGATACACGTTCTTACCCCAGACCAAGAACCAGCAGCTACCTGATGTCACGCATACCTAGAAAGTGAGGAGCACTAGGATAGGCGTAAGTTGTTGATGACTATTAACTTACTGACCTTGTATTTTACCTTCCTGGGGGGAACGGCTGAATGTAGAAATCTAGGAGCCACTCTGCTGCTAAGCCAAGTCTTCGAGTGTTCAGAGACTCAGATGTGTGTCTTTCCAGTTAGCATAACAGGAAGTGGGATGGACTGGACAGTGCATTCTTGTCATTTGGAATGATGCCTTCCAGCTTGTTCCCTTCGCTCCCAAATCCTGCCCTCAAAGACCCAGCTTAAATTCTACCTACTTCCCTTTTGAAATTACCTCCTGCAAGCCAGCTAGTCTTTGCTTCTCAGAGCTTCAGGAGTGTTTATTATTGCCCATCCTTGATTTGCCACGTGACATTCACTACCTTAGCCTTTCTAGTGTTACTCTCCTAGCTGGAATTCTTCCATAGAATCCCCCACTCTTCCTTCTATATTGCTTTGTACCTAGAGAGTACATAATAATTTTTTGTATGCATTAACATACTAGGGGGATTTAAGTAATGTGTTTTTCTACTACAAATACTATAAATGTATAGGCTTGATTTTCCTCTTTCAAGTAAATATCACTTATAAATAGATAGCTATCTTTGTTAAATGCATATATTATTAATCTGAGAATCTTGAAAGTAGGTTTATTTAATTCCTAGCTTTTGGTAACAGTTTATATCATTTCAACACAATATATATTGTCCCATGCAATAATAAAATATAACTTCAGGCCTAGGAATGTAGCTCAGTGGTAGAACACTTGCCTATGTGCATGAGTCTTTGGTCCAATCCCTAGCACTGCCAAAAAAATTAACAAAAATAAAAAAATAAAAATAAAATCATGAGTTAGATGTGGTATTTTCTAAGTTTTCCACATAGGAAAGTTGAGCCTTAGAGAACTGAAGTAGAGATACACAGGTGTGGAAAGGCAAACTAGGATATGAGCCCATAGGTTCAGCTCCAGCGCCAAATCATGGAGATTTTGCTTTGGCTCTTAGATATCTCCTATTTCATATATCCATGCAAGGACCTTATGAACTATTGTTACAGACAATTAAGCTGAAATTCAAACTTAGGTTACACACCAAGATTACTAGATCTGTCTGGCTCCCAAAGATTCTCAGAGGAACAACATTCCAGGATAGAAATTATCCTAGCCACAATAAATTAATTTCATTTCTCTTCTAGATTGTTCCTGTATTAGTGAACATGCGTGAATTCTTAGGACTTAGCGCTATTTCAAAATAATGTGTGTGTGTGTCTGTGTGTCAAGGTAGGGTCTCACTGTAGACCAAGCTGACCTAGAACTCACTCTGTAGTTCCAGGCTGGTCTCCAACTCGTAGCAATCCTCTAACCTCTGCCTCCCAAGTGCTGGGATTAAAGGTGTGAACCACCTCGCCTGACAAGTGGGTATATTTTGACAGCACTATTTAACAAAGTATCAATGTAGAAAGAATTTTTTCTTTCTTCCTTCCTTTATTTTCCTTTCTTTTCTTTTTTGCAAAATAGTTTAAACAATACGAAAGCAAAAGGCTCAAGAAAAAAACAATGAAATAGAGAAATAGAGTTCTTGAAAAGGCCACAAAAACTATACAATTAAGCCAGTAAATTTGAGTTTTATGGCCATGAAGGACATCATGAAAAATTCCTGAGTGATGCATAGATGATTCACTTTAAACAATTCTAAGTGAAGAAAACTAATTCTTTTAGCAGTTTGCTCTAAATATCCTGAAATAGAGTCAGGTAAAAAGTTCCTTCCACTGTAGGAATCTGTTTTCACTCAACTTTATGTCCACTTCTCTCATTTTGTCTCTTTGTAACAATTGTGTCTGTGATTGATTACCAGTCCATTTCAAATTTATACTGTGACTTAATTAACTTCCCCTTCAAGAAATGTGTCTTGCAGCATATTAATGAGATAGGAGTCTCTTCAGAGTAGTCACAGTTCATACTCTTCTGGGGGTGGAGAGAGGAAGTTTAGCATCCAACTTGAAAATTCTTCCAGGCAAAGGGCCAAATTCTGAGCCTCTATGACACAAGAGACGATCTCCCACATTTTTTTTTTTGCATATTTGCTCAGATTGTTTGCTGAGATCTAGATTCTTCCTTTCTCCTGTGCTAGATTAAGAGCACTTGCTTGCAAATCCTGACAGCCTGGGTTCAGGCCCCCCAGTATCAATGTAAAGCCAGATGCACAAAATGGTGCATGCATCTGGAAGCTGTTTGCAGTGGCGAGAGGCCCTTGGTGGGCCCATTGTCTCTTTCTCTCTCCTTGCAAATAAATAAAGAAAAATGTGGGAAAAAAGAAAACACTAAATAAAAGTGACCAGTAAACACAGAAGAAATGTTTGGATGGTAATGATCCACAGGAGTGGAAGCTGGTGTTGAGACTGGAAGCCTATGAAGAAAGAACTTGATGAGTGTCACAGGGTGTGCTTTCTTCACGTCAGTTAAAAGAAGTTTGTACTGTACAACTGGTTTTGTGTTTTTGGAGACATTTCAAATGGCAAAGTAAATATTGTATATATTATGTGATAAATTGTGTTTTCAAAAAAAAGGAAAAAAGAAAAAACCTTGAAAGCCAGGTGAAGCAGTGTGTGTCTGCTGTGTCTGTGATTCCAGCTACTTGGGAAGCTAGGGCAAGATGATAACTTGAATCAGGAGTTCAAAACCAGCCTGAACAACTTTTCAAGACCCCATCTGAGAAAGAAAGGGAGGGAAAATGAGGAAGGAAAGAAGAGAGGGTGGAAAATAAGTTGGGGTGGGAAAGGCTCAGTGGTAGAGTATGTGCTTAGCATATGCAAAGTCCTGGCTTTAATTCCCAGCAACCAGAAAAAAAAGTTACTTCGAAAATTTAGTAGCAGGCTTTCTCCTTTTACTGAGTTCAGATAATCTCAAGATAATCCTCCCTTTAAAAATATTTTAATATGTTGACTTTTAATGCTGTCTAAGAACATACTCAAGCAAGCTACAAATACCCAAGTCATTGCATGTGACTTTAGAGATTTTCTGCTGCCAAATGTGGCCTGGTGGCATGCATTGGATCACCCACTGACATTCAGCAAGGCCCTGCTAGGTCATTGCTGTCCAGTGTTACTTGCCAGTTGTCAAAATTCTGTGTGGTTGCCAAAGCAAGAAAAAAACTGTTGCTCCTCATCTATTAAAACAAGAAGTCAGAGTGATAATTACTTAAAATTTAAAATCAAGTACAATACTTAGAAATTTAGAAAAAGTATAACATTTAGAAATATGAAGGCAAATACAGAACTAGCTACAGATGTACATGGCAGTGGGTTGCTACTGTTCTCATCAGCCCTTAGCACTTAGTCTTCCTCTTTTTTTTGTTTTATTATTCTTTTATTTGTTTGAGGGAGGGAGGAGGGGAGAGAGAGAGAATATGGATGTGCTAAGGCCTCCAGACACCGCAAATGAACTCCAGACACCTGTACCACCTTGTGCATCTGGCTTATGTGGATACTTGAGAATCAAACCTGGATCCTTTGACTTTGCAGGCAAGTGCCTTAACTGCTAAGCCATCTCTCCAGCCCTAGTGTTGCTCTTAAACACGTGTGTAATACTCCTTTGCTAAAATAAATTATCTTACCAGATGGTTAGCTATGTTCCTGTTAGTGTGAGCCCTGCTCCTCTGCCTTCCAGCAGGGTTCTTACTCTTCCTGTTGGCTTCTCATTACCATGAGCCTGAACTGTATACTTAATGTCTCATCTGGGGACAGACAAGTATAGGAAAGACTTCACCACACCAGATTCTCAACCCACATTGTAAATGGTGCAGGAGAATTTTAGTTGGTATAGATAATAATACACTACAGACAGAACAAATATTAGCCACAAAATGGAAATGCTGTTACAGAATATGATATGGAGCTGGGCATGGTAGCACACACCTTTAAATCAGCACTCAACAGGCCAGTAGGAGGATCTCTGTGAGTTCGAGGCCACCCTGAGAATACAGAGTGAATTCCAGATCAGCCTGGGCTAGGGTGAGACCCTACTTCCGAAAGCAAAATAGTGGGGCTGAAAAGATGGCTTAGTGGTTGAGTACTTGCTTATGAAGCCTAAGGACACTGGTTTGAGGCTCAATTCCCCAGTACCCACATAAACCAGATGTACAAGGTGGTGCATGCAATCTTGCTGCGAACTCCCTGACCAGCAGGAAAAGAACGACCAGCAAACAAAGATCCTTCTCGATCACACTTTACTGGAGAGCCTCTTGGTTAACAGGAAAGTTGATGGCGAAGGGGCCGGGGCGCAGGAGTGTAGCTGCTTTTATAGGGTGTAATACTACAAGACACCTACGGATTGGCCGCCACCTGCTCACCCACCACCCAGGGCCACGGGATAGGCCCAGGATGAACTACATCATGTGCACGCGCAGCATCAAGCAAGACTGTCGCCAGGATATGACCAAGTAGGGAGTTGTTCGTCACCACTCTCAGCAGGAAGTCAGCGCCATCTTGTAATGGCGTCTGTAGCCGCTCCCTGCACAATCTGGAGTTTGTTTGCAGTGACTGGAGGCCCTGATGTGCTCATTCTCTTTCTTTATCTGCCTCTTTCTCTCTCAAATAAATAAATAGAAAGAAAAAAAATATGATTTGGAAAGGTCATAGAATAATCAACAGTACTGCAAAATTATATGCATGGTATAACTACATATATATTCTACATACTGGAGTGAAAAAAAGCAAAGGAAAAATGCATACCTTTAAAATGGAGAAACTTGGTGCTCACTACCAATATTATCAAGTGATCACTCTTCTTCCTTTATGACCAGTGCTGGACATCAAACATAGTGCCTCATGTGCTAGGCAGGAGATTGATCATTAAGCCACATCTCCAGCCCTTAGTTACATTCAGGAATAATGAGGCACTACATGTTTATTCGTGTGCAGCAATGGTGAAGTTCACAATGCCACCAATAAGTCCTCTTTCTAACCTGAATTTAAACAACTCTCACACAGATTGCAGGAAATAAAAGAATGTCCTTGTACATTTGAACTGTAAGAATATGCCATAAAGGACAAATTTTGGCCTCCAGGGGCATGTCTTCCCCAACCACAATTTTCTAATGAACAGAAGAACAAAGGACAGGTTTTCAGGAAAGACAAAACACAGAAGCACACTGATCAGCTGGCGACCTATGAGCTCCACGTGTTGGTGGTCCTCAGCAGTCTCTGGAGATATCCCGGAGAGCCCCCAAATGTTATGCCCAGTTCTTGGCACCCCCAGTGACCACCAAGGAGAACCAAACACGTATGCAAGGCAAGGAGCTTTAATTCGGGCTTAAGCTTGGTCTCTTGACTTCACCAACGCAATGGGTCCATGCAAGAGCCCCAAGTAGTGGGAGGGTAGGATTTTTACAGGGATTTGAACATAGAAGAAGGGGATGGGTACATGACTGGTTGATTTAAAGAGTAACTGCACTTGTACTCTTCTGGTTGGCTTAGGATTTTGGCGGGCAAAGTTGGCGGGCTGGAGCTAGGGGAATTGAGCTCATCCATGACTACAGGAATGTCTCATGACTTCAGGAATGTATGGCATAATGTATGGCATAATCGGTTTAACTGTTAAGCCTACCCTTACGGCAAGGTCGGTGGGCTGGAGCTAGGGGAATTGAACTTTATGACTTCAGGAATGTATGGCATAATCAGTTTCCAGTAACTGTTAAGCCCATCCTTACTGGAAAATAAAAACTTAGACCTTGCCGGGAAACAGAAACTTAAGCCTATTTAGGACTCTGAAGCCTGTCATGGCGTCCATCTGGTTCCTGAGTCCTTCACTCTTGACTCTGGAAAGTCCACTATCAAGGTTCTCAAAGATTTGATGTGATGTCCTATTTAGAGATGGCATCTTGCCCTGGTGTAGATGCTAGGAAAAAGGCAGCTCACTGAGACCAACATAAAGGCACCATTCCCAGTTATGAAGGCTCTGCCCTCCTGACCTAATTACCTCTATGGCTTAACACCATCACATTTTCAGTATAGAAACACATATTCAGACCACAGTGAGGGGCTAGATGAGAATGCTAAAATTCAGAATAAATAACAATTAATATTACAATATTCAAAAATTTAATATTACAATTATTTTTTATTTTTACAATTTTTATTAACATCTTCCATAATTATAAAAACTATCCCATGGTAATACTATTTTTAATTTTTTTTAAAAAAATTATTTTCATTTATTTATTAGAGACAGAGAGAGAAAGAGAGAGAGTGAGTGAGAAAGAGTGAAAGAGAATGGGTGCACCAGGGCCTCTGGCCACTGCAAATGAACACCAGATGCATGCGCCACCATGTGCATCTGGCTTACATGGGACCTGAAGAATTGAACCTGGCTCCTTAGGCTTCACAGGCAAGCATATTAACCACTAAGCAATCTCCCCAGCCCAATGTTACTATTATGTGTTTGTTTGTTTTTTTGAGGCAGGGTCTCCTCTAGCCCAGGCTGACCTGGAACTCACTCTGTAGTCCCAGGCTGGCCTAGAACTCACAAAGATCCTTCCACCTCTGCCTCTCAAGTGCTGGGATTAAAGGGATGCACTATCATGCCCAGCAAAAGTCAATATTATTAAAAGGGAAATGGGGACCCTACTCTAGATTATAAGAACTGAAGAAATGTAACCAACAATTCTAAATGCTCAACTTTAATTGGATCCTAGTTAGGAGAAAGAAAATGCAGCTATTGAAGCAAGTGCAGGAGAGTGCACATGTAAACATAGCAAGTGCATGATGGCGCACACCTGTCACATCAGAACTCAGGGCAGAGGGCAAGGCAGTAGAACAGGAGCATGATCTTCAGAGGAAGGTCAGCCTCGTTCCGAGAGTGGACACATCTGGCCCTTGCTCTCCTGGCTGCACTCACAGACAAGCCTCTCACTGACAGTAGGCACCTGGCCAGCCTTTGCGGCTGGTACTAAGTCCGCTGTCTTGATGCTGATAAGGAAAACAGTTCTTGCTCTACCTTCACCAAAAGAGTGGAATTGACAAAATTCTTCAATAAACAACAACCAAACTAAAAAGTTAAAGACAAAAACAATCTCTTTATGACTTGAATAATTTTTTTTCTGTATAATGCAAATTATAACTGCCAAAGTAGACATTGTTCTGGGATTTCTAGGTCTTATTTCAGAAATCTTGTGACTAAAAATCTTCTAGAAGTATGCTTATGTCACACTCTACATTTATATACTTTTACATTTTTAAAAAAAAATATTTTTTATATGGGCTGGAGAGATGACTTAGTGGTTAAGGCATTTGCCTACAAAGCCTAAGGATCCTGGTTCGACTCTTTGGAACCCATGTAAGCCAGATGCACAAGGAGGCGCATGCATCTGGAGTTTATTTGCAGAGGCTGGAGGCCCTGGCGTGCCCATTCTCTCCCTCTCTCTCTCTGCCTCTTTCTTCCTCTCTCTCTCTCACACACAAATAAATAAAAACAAAGTTTATAAAGTATTTTATTTATTTGCAAGTAGAGAGGACAGAGAGAGAATAAATAGGGTCTCTTGCCTCTGCAAACAAATTCCAAACACATGTGCTACTTTATACATCTAGCTTTACATGGGTACTAGGGAGTTGAACCCAGGATAGTAGACTTTGCAAGTGTGGGATAAATATATGTCCCGCAATAGACTCCCATGTTTTATTAAAGCTTGCCTCCAGCTGCCTGATAGGAGATGTCACTGGGGGTGGATCCTGGTGTCCAGCCCTAACATATGTTTGAGGTGGACCTGATTCCCAGCCCAAAGGTATGCAGAGCAGACTGAGCTCTCCCTGAGTCCCTGTTGTTTTGTTGTCCATTTGTGCTTGCTTGTGGTGCTGGCTGGTGGTGGTTTCTCTCTGCTTGGATCTGTGAAAGGAGGGCCAGTCTCTTCTACCAGCATAGAATTTCCCCTGGATCTATAAGCTGAAATAAACCTTCCTATAAACCCTGTCTGGTTTGGGTGTTCGTCCAAGCAATGTAGAGCTGTCTATAGTGGCACATAAGCACCTTTAACTGCTAAGCCATCTCCCCAGCTTCTAGTATATAAATTTCATGTCTTTGAATCATTTTATTTCTAAATGTGGGTTACAGGACAATTTCTGATGATCAGATACTATAGTTTGAATTTTAAATGTTTCCCAAAGCTCCCCAGGATTTGGCAGGTGGCAGAACCTTCAAGAAGAGGAGTCTTTGAGCTGTGGATGTAGCACAGTGAATGAAATGCTTGCCTAGCTAGCATGCTTGAAGTCCTGGTTTCCAGCCTTGCACCACATAAAATTGGACCTGGCAGCACATGCCTGTAATCTCAGCACTCAGAAGGTAGCAATGGGAAGATAAACATTCATGTTACATACATACATGGTTATATTGTCCTTGACTGCATAGTAAGTTTCAAGACAGCCTTGGCTATGTGAGATAAGAAGGAATGAAGGAACAGAGGACGGGAGGAATAGGAAAGGAAGGAAGAGTGGGAAGGAACAGAGCCTTATGAAAGATCATTACACTTCGAGGACATGTGCCTTGCAGGGGCTAGTGCCTTTGTGGGCTAGCCTCATCTTTACTCTTTTTTGCTTCCTGGCTTTGAGGAGATCAGTTTTGCACCTCCATAGCCAAATCTCCACCAGAAGCTGAAAAACAATGGATTCACTCATTCATGGACTGGAACCTTCAAAACCATGGCCCCAAACAATTTTTTTTTCTACATTAATTATCTCAAATAGTTATTATAGTGATGGAAAATGAACTAATGCAACATACAACATTTTTTTTTTTACAAAGCCAAACATCTTTTTCTAATATGGACCTGAGAGAAGATTTCTAAGTACATACAAACTCAAAGTAGGGCTTTAAAGGGCTTGATGGGGATGCAAAAAAACAGTTCAGGGCCACTGAGTGATGGTAAACCTTGTCAGATCTAGTAAAAAATATTAGCCGTCGCTTAAAGATGCTGCTTATTTACTGTGGTAAGTGACATCCAATCAGTATGGCACTTAATGCTTCCAGCAACTCTTTTCTCATTCCCATTGCACAGGAGACTGAGTCTTAAAGAGACAGCTAATTTTCCTCAGCCTATGTGATGGGGAAGCCAAGTGGAGAATTTGTATTCAGGAGACAGCTCAAACACAAGCTCTCAACTGTAACACTGTCCTCACCTTCCCCCATTGCAGTTCACTTTTTCTGGGAAAAGAAAGATGCTGTTAGGTATCCTCCCAAAGTGAAGTGGGAGTTTGAAGAATTATAGCACAAATTTTTATTGGCTTAGGTTTTATAGCATAAATAAAACTATTGATTTAACTTTTGAAACATTTCCATCTTATAATGTGCCAGACATGATCTTAAACAAAACCAGAGAGGTCCATGATGTGCCCACAGTGTCACCCTGATTAACTTCAGGAGGTGCATGACTTTACATTGTACCAATCACAGTTGGTTTTCTTCTCACCCTGACTAGAGTGTCAACTGGAAGAGATATGGAATATTTGCTAGGACACTGGATTGTAATTAAAGGGCTCTGCTCCACTGCTCCGAAGTCCAAAATCAAAACCAGAACCCAAGCATACTTGACATTTCTTTCAATCTTGTGCATTAATAAAACTTGTTTCTTGTTGCTTTGTAAGGAATAAATTTAAGAAAGCACAAAAGACATGTTTTTAACTTAATGCATATTGTGGCCTTTTACAGTGTTAAAAGGAATGACTGCCTCAACTTTAAAAAACTTCATTAATAACTGAGTACAAACAATGATCACTGAAATAATTTATCTGAAAAATAAAGAATCATTGATAGGTAGCAGTCATAGAATTATAAAGGTGTCTGCTCATATCAAGACATCTGCCAACATTCAAACATGTTACTTTCAATTTTCCAGGCAGAATGTAGGGTCAGGTATATAAAAATAAGAAGTTTCTCATTGTATGAGTTTTATAAATATTTTAATCATTTCTTAACTTTAAAGCAGAACTTTGATATCCAATTGTATGTCTTTTTAAGAAGCAACACTTAGAAATTTAATGCTCATATATATTTTCTCAGCTATTAAATTATATTATTAAATTATGCTTCAGTAAATTTTTGAAATATATTTACTTATTTATTTTTGTTTTTGTTTTTTATTTATTATTTTAAGGCAAGGTCTCTCTGTGTAGGCCAGGCTGACTGCCAACTTGTAATAGTCCTCCAGCTTCAGTCTCTGAAAGGCAGGTTTGTGTCAGCTCCAATTCATTTTAAATCCATTAAATGTAATTAGTGCCAGTGTTTATTCTTGAAGCTCAGTATAGCTGGCAGTGTCTCACTGTGATGAAATCTAAGGCAATAAATGACCAGGTTAAAGACCAATGCCTTTTTAAGAGATAACAAAACTGTATGCACATCACTGCAGCAAGCTATAGACAGCTGCACCATATGCAGTGCACTTAAAGACAGAAAAATGGACTGCTCTGCCCAGGGGGATATAGTCCATGTTGAGAAAAATGAAGCTCAGGGTCAGTTCAGGCAGCCTCCACATCCGGTGGCTAAAAGGAAGTAACAGTTTTATAGCCAGATGACCAGAGTCCAGTAACTCAGAATAAGAACCTTCTACTCATGTGTTCAAGGATCTAGGCATGAACAGTTATGACAAGTAAGCAGAGTGACAGGAACCAGAGAAAAATTCCCATTTCCAAAGATGGGCAGATAAAAATGGGGAAGCCAGGCTGGATAGATGGTTCAGCAGGTAAGAGAGCTTGCTGTGCAAGCATATAAGGACCAGTCCCCAGCACCTATGTAAAAAGCCAGCTATGGCTACACATGCCTGTAACCCCAGTGCTGATGGGGGTGGAAACAAAGGCATTGCTGGAGCTCCCTGATCAGCTAGCCTGAGAGAAAAACAGCAGCTCCCACTTCAGAGAGAGATTCCGTCTCAGGGAAATAAAGCAAAAGCGGTAGGTAGGTAGGTGGGTGGGTGGGTGGGTGGGTGGGTGGATGGATGGATGGATGGATGGATGGATGGATGGATGGATAGATAGATAGATAGATAGATAGATAGATAGATAGATAGATAGATAGATAGATAGAGGAGGGCACCCAGTGTCCTCCTGTGATCTCCACATACCTATGCACAGGTGGCTACATTTTCAGGAACACACATGTACGCACACATGCACACACACACACACGTATCAATAATGAAATAAAATCAGGATGTCCACTTCCACTAAAGAAAGGACTGGGGGAGAACTGTACTAGGGAAGTAGCCTCAAAGGTCAGGAGCAAAGAGCAGCTGGAGGCTGAGGGGAGGTGAAGCCCAGAAACATTCCTGGGGCAAAGGCTCACATGCAGCTGCTAGAAGCCTTGTTAATCTGAGCCCCCTTGCCTGTCCTGCCCAGTCAGCCAGGGTGTCCCAGCTTGCATTCCATCCTTGGGTTCCTGGATTCATTTCTTTTCTTAGCAACTTCACTTTCAATCTTTCCATTCCAGTCTCCAAGCCTCTGTGTCCCAAAGTACTGCTAATGCTATTTTTTTTATCTTTTGATTCACTTTGTCATTTGGCCTTTGAAAATTGAAACGTTTCCAAATGGGATATACTGTGTAGAGGAAAAAAAGACTACTTTGTAGTCAAATGCTGCTGGGTTGGTTGGTTTGTCTGCTTCTCCATTTGCTTGTCTGCATTGGGGATAGATCCCAAGGCCTCCACATGCTGGGCAGGCACTCTGCCATTGAGTTTCACCTCCATCCCAGGTGGAGCTTTTGATGTGCTGTTTGTAGGTAAATGGTGATGTAAGTGCTAATGTGTATGTCCTTCCTCTGCCCTCTAAAATAGTCAGCATATTTCAATCTAGGAGGGATCATGTCTTGTTGATTATCATTTTTCCATTCTCTACAGTCTGGCACACATGAAATAGCCAATAACCTGGCTATCTGTCGCAAAGGAAAAGGAACTTTTTTTCCCTAGCTGCTTGAACTTTCAGGCAGCCTTCTCAGTGGCCATACACTTTAGGTTGTTCTGGCCATCTATCAGTTTGGCTCACATTGGCCTTACCAATCTCTATCTGGGCTACTCTCGTTCTGCACTAGATCTCTCAAAATGGCTTCTGTAAGGAAAAGAAACTTGTTTCATTCAGAAGAAAAGTCCAGGAGGAGCTCTTGCACCTAGCATTCATGTACTTAGTGATTCCTGAGGACCCACAACTCCATCTCCAGCTTGTCTCCTCCTCCTCCAAAATATCATTAAAAATGAACACAAGAGCTCACCTGCAACTGAAACTTGAATCTTCTTCAGGAAAGTTGCAGGGTTGAGCTTACATGCCATCAGTCATACACCATCTCCAAGCTAATTTCTGGCAGAGTGAAAAAGATGTTCTAATGGGCTTGGAGGATCATTGTTACTAATGCAAAAACAGAGAAAGTGGCTGAAGGATGTCTTCCCCAAGAAAAGGAAAATGGCCAGATGTGGTGGCTCCTGCCTTTAATCCCAGCATTCAGGAGGTTGAGGTAGGGGATTGCCCTGAATTTGAGGCCAGACTGGGCTGTAGAGTTCCAGGACAGCCAACATGGACTAGAATGAGATCCCACCTCAAAATAAATAAATAAATCAATAAATAGAGAATGGATATTAGGAAGACAAAAGCCCATCAGTCTTGCTATACATGCTTCCCATATTCATCTGTAGTCTAAGACCTTAGACAGGAGTAAGCCTGAAGTTTGGCATTTATGAGGCTGCCTTATCCTTCTAGGAACATAAGTGCCAGTTTCTTTTTTCCTTCCAGTAATTCCTTTCAAAAACTTCTCCTTCCCCACAGCTCTGAGGGCCACACACATCAGGGTGGCAAACTTGGAAGGAGCTACAGTCTAGTAATAACTCTAGAATCAGGGAGCTTCCTGCCCCAACTTCACACGTCAGTCACCTTAGACAAGTTTGCAGCCTCCCAGGTGGTTAGTAATGCCCACTTCCAAGGACTCCTCCAGCGATCAGCTGACCACCAGCTGTGCAAATGCAGTTGCTGTGCTGCTGCTTTTGTCACTAATAACGCCATGGTTCACACACTTGGGCGGATTCCCTGCTGGACTCCCACAGTTCCTATGGCTACTCTAGCAATCCTGGTCTACTCCTCTGGAGCTCTCTGGAGTCATCACACATGCAGTTCTACAAGGAGGAGCTTCTTCCCACTGTGGCTGCCTGTCATCCATGAAGTCCAGGTGTCAGTGAAGAGGACTTTTCAGACTTTTCTGAGCCCAGAGCTGTAATATTTTTTTCCCACAGTAACACTCTTCTGTTCCTTTATTTCCTAACCCCAGTCTGTACTAATCCATATCTTTTTGTGTGTTTTTACTGACTATAAGCCCCTCATTCCACAGTAAGTAGCATTTCAGAAGGCCAATCTCAATAAAATAAATTACTGTAATGTTGTATATTTTCTGGACCTACTTAAGGGTAATGGGAACTCTGTTGAGTACATAGTGGAGAATGTCTCAATAACTAGACAGGCTCTGATGAGAATATTGCAAGAAGGTTGAAGAACAAAGGTGGCAAGTTTGTCTTGAGGGCTGTGGGGTGGGACTGTGGGGACAGTATAGTAAGTATCAGGTCCATAGAAGAAGGTCTTTGCACATGATGAGATATCATGCATGTGACATTCATTCAGTTGTGGTTTCTCTTCTCAAAGTGGATTGTGTCACTATCTTTCTCAGTTCACTATTCATTCCCTCCTCCATCTCTGGTGCAAGGGGGTGTCAGTCATGTTGCCTGTTTATAATACAGTTCCCCCAAGGACTCTCTGAATGACCACATTATACATAATGGCTATTTATTACTGCTGCCTACACTTAACAAATGGTTATTTAACAGGCAATGAAATAATTAACCCATAAGTCTTGTACTATAATTACACATACCACATTTAAGTGGCAAATGTGAAGACTCATGTTCAAAATATAAGTCTTATTCAGTGAATTATTTTCTGCAGACAATAAATACTAGGGCAAAATACAAAATAAATACAAGTCCAGTCATTGCTTCAAGGATCAAATTCTTAGAGTTAAATAGCCAAGACATCATAAATCTAATCCATGCTGATTGGAAGATATTAGGTAACATATCTGTTTACTAACTTCAAAATATTGCAGGCTTATTTGACATATACATATCTACATTTTTTCTTACTCATAACTCCTTAAAGCATGTTGTACGAGTCATACTGAATATATTTCCTGTAACATTTTCTTAAATTTTAGCACATCATGACTAACTTTCTAGTTCTCTAATAGTACTAATACTGTAACCACTAGCAATATAGGTGATTGAGCCCTTGAATTGTTGCTAGAATGAATTGAGATATACCCTAAATATAAAATACATACTGAATTTCAAAGACAGTACAAAAGTTAAAATTATTATTAATTTTATACTAATTACATGTTGAAATATTTTAAATGCATAGGGTTTTTTATTAAAAAATTAAATTCACTTATTCTTTTTTGATGGTGCTTTGCTCCAGGACTTTGCTCACACTAGGCAGGCTCTCTGCCAGTCAGCTTCATCCCTAGCCTCTGGGGACTTTTGTCATTGTTGTTATTTCATTTTGCTTTTTGCTATTTTTGATGTGTCTACTAAAACTGACAGTTATACATATCATACCTATTCTATTTACTTTGATTATCACTGATCTATAATATTATTTTATAACTGTATGACAAATAAAGTTAACTAATTCCAGGCTGGGAAGATACCTTAGTGGTTAAAGGTGCTTGCTTGCAAAGCATGATATGGTCCAGGTTTGATTCTCTACTACCCACAAAAAGCCATTTATCTGGAGTTCGTTTCCAGTGGCAAGAGGCCCTGGCACACCTCTCTCTCTCTCTCTCTCTCTCTGTCTTAAATAAATAAATATTTTTTTTAAAAATTAACCAATTCTATCTGTAGAATCTTTAAGATTAAAAACTTGCTGTGGGGGCTAGAGGGATGGCTTAGTGGTTAAGGCGTTTGCCTACAGAGCCAAAGGATCCAGGTTCAATTCCCTAAGACTCGTGTTAGCCAGTTGCACAAGGGGGTATGTTCATCTGGAATTCATTTGCAGTGGCTGGAGGCCCTGGCATACCCATATTCATATGCTCTCTCTCTTTCTCTCTCTCTCTCTCCTTCCTTTCTCTGTTCTTCCCTCCCTCTTTCTCTGTCAAATAAATAAATTAAAATAAAATACTTAAAAATTTGTTCTGTGAGTCAGTCATGGTAGTGTACACCTTTAGTCCCATTACTTGGGAGCCTGAGGTAAGAGAATTGTAGGGAGTTCCATGTAAGAGGTCAGCCTGGGCTAGAATTAGATTCTTCCTAAAATAAAAAAAAAAAAAAAGAATGTACATCTTTCATTTGGATGGGAGAGATTGCTCAGTGGTTAAAGGTACATGTTTGCAAAACCTGATAGCACAGGTTCACTTCCCCAGTACCCATGTAAAACCAGATGTACAAAGTGACACATGGATCTGGAGTTCATTTATGCTGGCAGGAGGCCCTGGTGTCCCCCCCTCCAGTGTATGTGTGCATGTACATACATATATGTGTGCAATAAATAAATAATTATTTAAATTGTTCCATGGAAGCTAGGGAGATTCCTCAACCAGTGAGTTCAGATTCTGAACATCCCATAAAAGCTGGCACAGCAGCACATGCCTGTAACCCCAGTCCTGGGGGTGTGGAGACAAGAGGATCCTTGGGGCTTGCTGGCTAATCTAGCTGAATCAGTGAGTCTGGGTTCAGCAAGAGACTCTGTTTCAGAAAAAAAAAAAAAGTAGAGAATGATAGAGGAAGATAACCAGCATTGACATCTGAACCCCACATGCATGTGTATACATATGTGCGCCCCCACACATATGATACCACATACATATGCATGCATGCATACCACACACACACGCACACATCCATACCCAAACTTTACAAACATCTATACATAGACTTTTTTATGAGAGAGAGAGAGAATTGGTGCCAGGGCCTTAGCCACTGCAAACGAACTCCAGACACATGTGCCACCTCATGCGCATGTGCAACCTGTGCACATGCATCACCTTGTGCATTTGGCTTGCATGGGTTCTGGGGAGTCAGAGGTCAAGTGTCTTAACTGCTTAACTCCAGCCCTACACAGACCTTCTTTTTTTTTTTTTTTTTTTTTGCATATATCTGATTGTTTCTGCTAGCAAAAGTAGAATTGCTAGGATAACATTTTTAAATGAATATGTTTATAAATATGATAAAAATAATTGTTTTAATTATTTAATTATCTTTCTCCTTTTACAGAAAGTTATCATTCCAACTGCTATTATTTGCTTCTTTTCTTTGAATTAAAAACATCATTTCAGCCGGGTGTGGTGGCTGATATCTATAATCCCAGCACTCCACAGGCTTAGGCAGAAGGATCACCAGACATTTAAGTCCAGCCTGAGGTGCAGAGTGGGCTTCAGGTCAGCCTAGGCTAAACTGAGTCTCTGCTTCAAAAAAGAAAACAAAAGCCGGGTGTGGTGGCACATGCCTTTAATCCCAGCACTTGGGAGGCAGAGGTAGGAGGATCGCCCCTGAGTTCAAGGCCACCCTGAGACTCCATAGTGAATTCCAGGTCAGTCTGGGCCAGAGTGAGACCCTACCTTGAAAAACAAAAAACAAAAAACAACAACAACAAAAAAAAAAGAAAACAAAAACCTACATGATCTAAAACAAACAAACAAAAAACACCATTTCAACTATATTCAAATAAATCAGCTATTACTAAGTAGTTATTGAAAATTAGCTCTGAGTTTTCATGTCTTATATGTTGAATTAAAATTCAACATAATTTTTCCTCGTGAAGTAAAATATATTCATATTAGTTTGGTTTATTATAGACAATCATGAATAGAAACTGCTAACAATGCATGACCCTAAACTTTTCTGATGTGTAATACTACATGGTAGGGTGTGAGCTTTAAAAAAAATCACTTACCAGTCTAGATTGTTTGATCTATTTGTGTCAATGTATAAGCTCACCTTGTTTTAATGTTATTTGTTATTGTATAATAAAAAAGCAGAGCCCAGAGCTATGCAGCAGTAGGATATATACCAGGTGAACAAGGCTGCATTTTCCTTGTAATATTAATTGGCTAAAACACACTGCACATTCTGCATAAATAGCCAGCAAAGCCTTAATAAAACCTGCCATCCTTGCCTGCATCCATTGTTTGGGTTTTGTGCTTTGCTGGAATGTCTCAGGAGTTCTCAGGGAAAATGTTAGGACTCTCAGGAGTTGCTGAACTCTCCCATCTCCCCTGGGTAGTATGAAAGAAATGCTGATGTAAGAAATAGAACTTATGCTTGACTCAGAATTTTAGTATTGTGAAGGATTTATTGGACTAATGGTGACTTGAATGTAATTTAAGGGATAATTTATTGCATTTTTGAAGCACAGAATGAAGAGTGTCTGCTCTGCTGTCTGTGTCTCATTTGAAGTAATGAATTACACTGTCTAACAGTAGAAGACGGGAAAATAAAAATCTGTACTTTAATTCAACTTGACAAATTCTTCAGTTTTCTTAATTTTCAATAAAATAATTTGAAGACTCAGCCCTACCCCAGCAAAATAGAAATCCAAGCTGGACTTTTCTGTGACTAATTCTCAGTGGAATAATGCTCAGGACTGAAAAAAAAAAAAAAAAACGGGGGCAGGAATTTTTGTTTGGGACTATCCTGAAGCATATTTATTTTCACTTGTGTGTGTGCGTGTGTGGCATGTGCCAGGCGAGGAGCTTTGTTCTCACGCACCACTTTGTGCATCTGGCTTTATGTAGGTGTTGGGGAATCAAACCCAAGCAGACCTTGCACGGGAGTGCCTTTAACCACCGAGTCTTTCTCCCCAGCCTGCCATCTGTACAGTGTAACTACCAGTCATTGAAAATAAAGATATTTGCACATCTTTTACTTATAATTTCTGTAAAAAATCTTTCCATTTTGACCGTCTGACTGCAAGAGTTTCCTGATTTCCTAATGTTAAAAATGTGGGCTTGGGGTTTCATTTGGGTTTGGTTTTTTTGTTTGTTTGTTTTTTGTTTTTTGGTGACAGGGTCTTTCTCTGAAGCCTTGGCTGGTCTGGACTTGCTATGTAGACCAGACTGACTTTGAACTTGCAGCAATCCTCCTGCCTGTGCTTCCCAAGTGCAGGGATTATAGGTGTGTGCTACCATACTTAGCTGACAAAAATGTGTCTTTACTGTACATCATCCTTTATGTACTCTACATTCTTTCTTGCAAATTATATATAGGAAGGTGTAGCATGTCATACTAGCATGTGATATTTTCAATTTTAGATCAGATACAGTAATAAAATGTATGAAATGTCATTCTTCTGTAGAAATCACATTTATTTCATTCACTGGCATTGAAAGTGTTTTTGAGGAACTGGAGAGAGAGCTCAGCAGTGAAGGCACTTGCTTGCAAAGCCTAAGACCCAGGTTCAAATCGCCAGGACCCACGTAAAGCCAGAAGCACAAAGTAGCAGATGCATCTGGAGTTCGTTTTCAACAGCTTGTTGCCCTAGCATGCCTATTCTCTCCCCTACCTTTCTCTTTCTCTTTTTGCAAATAAATAAATAATTTTTTAAAATATTTTTTTAAAAAATTACAGTGCTGGAGATTGAACCCAGGGCTTTGTGCATGTCAGTCAGAACTCTACCCTGAGCTATTGCCAGCCTCCTTTGGTGACATTCTAAGCAAGTGCACTAACATCTGATACAAACAAGGCCAGTAAAGACACTGCTTCCCCACACTTCATCTAGCTCAGCTTTTTTTCCCAAGTAAGTAGAGAAGCAGCTGCCCCTTTTGCCAGTGAAAAGTGTAAAATACTTTTCTAAATTCCCATTCATTCAACTTTTTAAACTTATGCATATAATAGCTTAGTTTAATTCCAGAGTAAGCCTTTGCCATCTGCAGGACTCTCATATAGCAGTGACATAAAGTCCCCTTAGGAACATGTTTAATTGAAGAATGAAGACTACAGAAAAGGCTTACAAGGCAGTATTTTGATTACAAGTAAAATTCAAACCAAGACATCTAGTTTTGAAGAACTAGGTATTTTTCCTAATTAAAAGGAAAAATGAGAAGCCTGCCATTTATTTTAGTATAATTTTGTAAATGTTACCATGTGTAATGCCAGAGAGCAAAAAGACTAAGCCAATGCATCCATTTCCATTCACTGGAAATAGAAACAGAAAAGTGTGGAAGACAGTGACTGTCCTCCAGGAGATTGCCTGTGATGCTTGAGATACAGTCATCCGTGGGTTTCGTTCACAATGCTATGAAGACTATTTTCCAGTGATTGCAATAAAGAAAAGTGTGTGCTGTGCAGTCCATTTAAAAAGCTAAATATATAGGCAGGCAAGGTGGTGCACACCTTTAACCCCAGCACTTGGGAGACAGAGGTAGGAGGATTGCCATGAGCTCAAAATCTTACTGAAACTACATAGGGTCTATCTCAATGCCCCCTCAAAGAAAAAAAAAAGCTCACTCCCATTAATTATAAGCCTCTGCAGACTCATTAGGTACTCCCAAGTGCTGGGATTAAAGGTGTGCACCACCATGCCTGGTAGTTACTCTTTTTTAAATTTTTATTTTATTATTCATGATTTTATACAAATATATAATGTATTCTGATCATGTTCACCTACCATTCCCCTGTCATCCTCCACCCTCTCCTGCTGAACTCCTTCCCAGTTATTCCCCTTCCTATTTCCATGCCCCATTGTTGTTTATTGTGAGCCACAGAATGTAGGGTTGCTTCTGATCATAGGTGAGAGGTTCTTTACTGAAACATGGGCAACTTACCAGTGGCTCCACTGAAGAACATGGTTCCCCCTCCACCAGCAGCCATTAACTGCTAATAGTTCCTTCAGGAGGAGTGGGTTCCTATGAGTCCCTTTCCCCATCCATGATAGAGTGTTGACAAGTTCAGTCTTGCAGAAAACCAAAGTTGTAATCGTCATGTCGAGTCTGGAAGGAAGACTGGATTCCACAGCACATTTCCCCACCCTCCAGCTCTTACACTCTTTCCACCCTTACTTCTGTGATGTTTCTTGAGCCTTATATGGGGCAATATAAATGCCCCAGTTTGTGTTAGGGCACACAGTAGTAACTTATTCTCAGCACTTAGACTTTAACTTCTTCCCACTTGGCAAAGAAACTTCCTTGATCCCAGCTGAGAGCAGCAGTAATCTGAACATACAAGTATAAATACTTAGCAGTTTAACAACTTGTATAACTTAACATGTTTGGCATAACAACAGGAGTACCGATAGCTTGAATCTAGGACCACCCAAGCCATATGCTTCTGACCAGGTTTACAGTACCATGCAGGAATTCCTTCTAGTGTAATGGACTTCAAATCCAATCAGAAAGTTATGCCACTATTGCTCTACTGGTCATATCTTGCCTGGCAGGTCAGTTGTGGAACACAAGATCCACAGCTGAATGAGACTACTGATGATTTAACTCAATTCCAGGTTGATTTCTCTATGTCCTGCAACTGAAACGTATGTTGCCTTCAGCAATAGCAGCCTACCATCTTACTATTTTGGTAGGCAAACAAGAACAGTGGTAGTAACCTGTATTGTTTAAACAGTCTAGGTGGTTTCTCTGACCAATAACTCAGAAAGCCTCTGGCACTGGGATTTAAAAAATATATATATATATATGGATATATATATGGATATATGTATGTATGTGTGTATGTGTGCATGTGTGTGTGTGTGTGTGTGTGTGTGTGTGTGTGTACCACATCTTCATAATCCATTTATCAGTTGATGGGCATCTAGACTGATTCCATTTCCTAGCTATTGCGAATAGAGTAGCAACAAACATGGCTGAGCAAGTATCTATGAAGTAGGATATATATATATATATATATATATATATATATATATATATATATATATATATATATATATATATAGGATATATGAAGTAGGATATAGATACCTTGGAGTCCAGGAGTGGTATAGCCATGTCCTATGTTAGGTCTATTTTTAGCTTTTTGAGAAACCTACACATTGGACCTAGTAGCTTCTAAGCCTCTCCAGAGCCATCTTTTAGTACACTCTGAGATTTCCATCTCCCCAAACCTCTAGGCTCTCAGAACAGGAAACCCCAGAGGCCTTCCTGATCCTTAACAACATGTCCATCACTTTTTGCCCTCTCTTTCATGATTCACTTTCCAGTTCTGTTGTTCATGTCTTCTTGACCTCTATGAAACTTCTCTTCATTCCATAAACCCAGTCAGACTTGCTGCACAGCATGCCAGATACCATTAGCTCCTTATGCACATTCTTCAGACCTCATTCCTGCCTCCTTTGGTCACTATTACATCAGCATGGAAATGCATCTGTCCCTTTGCAGATGGTGAGACTGGTCAAATACAAACTTTTAAGAAAATTATCTTAGTTGCTCCAAACCCTAGAAAAATTCAGAGAAACATACTTGAATGTGCCTGTGGCTGAGTTTTTGTCTTCTTATCCCCAGGTGGAGTTCACTCTGGGTCATTGGTTTGGTTGAGACGTGTCCATTGAGAGGGTGTAGCTCAGAGCTAGAACATGTGCTCAGCATGCACAAAGCCCTTGGGGCTGTTTGCAGCTCTATTAAAGAGAAGAAAGGTATGGCTGCATTAGCTTTGTAATGTTGACATGGCATTTTTGCATCCTACAGCAATCTTGGTTCTTCGTAGTAAACTTTGGTCCTGTGATGATATGACATTTAGCATCTGTTGAATACAGTGTGGCCCGCATAGCACTTTGTCTGATTACCACTGTTGCCGCCTCCATCAACGACATTACGGTACAGGTGCTATTTATTATTGCCTTCATTTTAGAGAGCAAGACAGGAAGGTGCCAGGAGGGGTATAAGGAGTCAGTGGTGAAGCTGGCATTTGAACGCTGGGTGACTCCAGAACTCTCATCCTTTACCATTGTGAATCACAGTCTTCCAAGTATGAAAATTAAAAGTATGAAATGATTATCCAGGCACACAAACCCTTGAGCTAAACACATGAGAGGCAGGAGTAGGAGGATGGCTGTGAGTTCAAGGCCACCCTGAGACTGCATAGTGAATTCCAGGTCAACTTGGGCTAGAGCAAAACCCTAACTCAAAAAATAAATCAATCATAACTGACACAGGAGAATTTTAACAAGTATCTATGTATTTTATTGTATTTATTTTTGTAGTGCCAGGAATCAAGCTCAAGATTTTCTGCATGCCAGGAAGGTGTTCTACCACTAAGTTGCATCCCAAACCCAATGAAAACATTTAAACAATGGTTATACCAACAGTTTTAGTCTGAGGTTTAATTTTCTTCCATTATTGTTTCAAATCTACTATTGGATTGGTATATTGAAATTTTTAGAAAAAAATCAAGGATTTAATGTTCCTTTGCTTTTCTGTCATGTGCAGTGCTCCAGAGGACCCTTGACCTTTATAATCACATATTCTGTGGAGAACACAACACAGTAAGCTGCTATGCTGCGCATGTACTTGCTGTTTCAAATTACTGTGTTGCATGGGCCATAATTTTAATGAAAATAAAATTAGCCTAAAGATAGGAAGTACCTCTGAGTAGATCAGTGAAGGCATGGTCAGTTCAATTAAAGTATCAAAATGTATTTCAGAGGAAGGAATGTCTAAGATCACAAATTAATTCAACACAGTTGTTCTGAATACTTGCTACTTACCTGGAAATATGCACTGTGTTTGGTGCTCTGAAGATAAATACTGTTTATCAAATGTCTGTTTAATAGAAACCTGCTTCAGAATACTGTGTTTAACATCAACGATTATTATCCTGAACGTTGGAGTTGACAAGGTTTAATTTCATTTAAGTATGGGCTAGGCAAGTCTTACTAGATAGTTTACAGATAGAGAAAGTTGCAAGTGTTCAAATCACCTGTTCTGGTTGAATGTATTTCCACCTGTGCTGCATGCTGTCTTCCCAGCGTTTAACCTTTACCGCACCAATAGGGCTCCTTCCTGCTTATAACCCAGCATCCTTTGCTGTTTGGACCAATGAGCTGGCGTGTAGGTGAAAGTTCATTGCTCCCACCACCCTACTTTCCCTGCCTTTGAATGCTCCACAGACATGGTTTATATCAGCCCATTGTTTCAGAAAACATGAATGCATTTACTAGTGTGAGGAAATAGTCTGTTGAAATATTTACCAGATGCCTCTGTAATGCAGCTATGAAAGGACTTGGCTACCTGTGTCTTGCTCAGAAAAGAAGGTCCCCCTGTGTAAACTGAGCTGCAAGCAAAGTTTGAAAATGAAACATCTTGGTTCACCTTTGATTGCTAAAGCCTCACTTAAGGGAAAACACCTTAAATTTACATAAACTGCCTGGGGCACAAATAGTCTTTATAATTAAAAGTGAATAAGGATGGGGCTGGAGGAGTGGCCTAGTGGTTCAAGCGCTGGCCTATGAAGCCTAAGGACCCATGTTTGACTACCTAGGTCCCATGTAAGCTGGATGTACAAGGTGACACACGTGTCTGGAGTTCAAGTGTAGTGGCTGGAGGCCCTAGGGCACCAATTTTCTCTCTTTTTTTTTTCTTTCTCTCATAAAATAAAAAAGCAAAAATAAAGCTGGGTATGGTGGTGCATATCTTTAATCCCAGTATTGGGGAGCCTGAGATAAGGGGCTTGCTGTGAGCTTGAGGCCAGCCCAGGGCTATAACGTAAGACCCTACCTCTAAAACAAAAACAAGAAGTGAAAATCAAAGGCCTAAAAACCATGGTTTTGCTTGAAATATTAAGCTCACAACCCAAGGAAGTTGTTTTAAGAATCATGGTCCTGGGCTGGAGAGATTGCTTAGTGGTTAAGGTGTTTGCCTACAAAGCTGAAGGATCCAGGTTCTATTCTCCAGAACCCATGTAAGCCAGATGCACAAGGTGACACATATGTCTGGAGATTGTTTGCAGTGGCTGGAGGCCCTGGTGTGCCCATTCTCATTCTCTCCCTCCCTCCCTCCCCCTCCCTCCCTCCCTCCCTCCCTCCTTCTCTCTCTCTCTCAAATAAAAAAATAAAATATACTTTAAAAAAAGAATAATGAGAGTGGGGCGTGGTGGCACACACCTTTAATCGCAGCACTTGGGAGGCAGAGGTAGGAGGATCACCATGAGTTCAAGGCCACCCTGAGACTCCATAATGAATTCCAGGTCAGCCTGAACTAGAGTGAGACCCTACCTCAAAAAACAAAAACAAACAAACAAAAAGAATAATGGTCTCAGTCTTCACTAATAATTTATGTACACAGATATAGTCTTTGTATGAGATAATCTCCATGCCAGAAGAATTGGGACAGATTAGAAGAGAGCTGCTTCTGATTTTAAGTGTTTTGTTACTTTCTACTGTCATGTCTTTTGAATATATCTTATTTATAACCACTTTAAAACAGTTAGTTAAAGTTTAATTTCACAGTTATTTCCCTTTACTAAATGTATAGTTAGTAAAGACATGCAATGCCCATTGAAATAATATTGTTGAGTTTTTGCCTTCATTCTTTGGATTTTCAATTAGATAATCAAACTTATATTAATACAATATGAATTGTCTAGAGAAACTATAAAGTACATCTGGCCCTTTCATCCCTCTGCCAGTAAATACAAGCATATACCTACCACATATGTATATGTCTCATTCAAAGTGTGTATATCTAAAACTCTCTCAATATCACCTCATTACCTCATTCTATTGTTAATCAACCAAATCTAACTGTTCAGAAGCCCTGCCTAAATTAAAGACCTTTTTAAAAGTTAAAAACTTTTTGAATAGCTGCGTATGGTAAAACAGTTCACAACTGTAATCCCTGCACTTAGGAAGTGAAACTGGGAAGATCAGGAGTTCAAGGCTAACCAAAATAACAAAACAATAATAAGAAAGAAGACAGAGAGAGAGAGAGATAAAAGAAAGTAATAGAAAGAAGTAAAGAAAATACCTTTTAAATTGATAGCTTATTTTGAAGTCAGTGTAGATAACATCTAAGTGAAGCCTCAACCAAGTTGAAATGATAGACTAGGTGGCATTGATCTTTCTCACAGCAGCTTCTTGTTATGCAAAACACCTTCCCCAGACCAAGTCATCAAATGCTGGTCACAATTCAGTGAAGTCCATTTCATGTTTCTATTGCATAATGGAAGAAAATGAGGCTATGGGAAAATGAAATAGCTCGCTCTCAGTCTCAAACTCAGTAGACAGGAAAGCTGTACTCTCACGGAGGGTTTTTTTGGCTCCAGAGTCCACTAGCTGTTGATACACTCTCGTGTATATTTACTACCAGGGACCTAGTAGCTTTCTTTTTTGCATTTTTAGGTTATGCTGCAAAGCATAGAAAGTTTGGTTTCAGGTACATTAGGAGATAATCTGATCTTTTGTGGAGATTCCATGTGACTCAGTATCCCTGCCTCTAGACCCATCATGAGTCTGGGAACCCATGGGAATAGGATGACCTTTATTTATCATCCCAAACTAAAGGCCTAAGAGGGTGCTTAACCTATTTTATCTGGAAAAGAGGCATAAAGTCAGCATTTCCTGGAGCAGTGGAGCATATGGTTATCTTGTGTAAAACAGCCGCCTCAGCAAAGGCCTACCGCATTACAACTCAACTCTGGTAAGGAAGGGATAGTGCTGTGGGTCAGAATAAACCAAGGCTACTTACTGGCACTGGTAGTGAGGAGAAAGACTGAGAAATCCTGGGTTAGGGAGCATTTCCTTACTGTGTTTTAAAGCCCACACTTTTGTTTGCTCAGAACATAGATCTTTTTTAGTCTTTGTGGAACTACTAAGTAAATAAACATGGGCTAAATACTCAAAGCTGCATGTCAGAGACATTGCTTTATTTTCACGCTACTCACCTGCACACAACCCCTTCCAGCCTCTCCTTCTAGACATGTTTCTTTGCCCACCCAATCACTGACCCACAAAGCAGTCTGTGTAAAGTTCATACACAGGCTAAGCCAAAGAATTGGCCTTCATGGGCTGTGGCTCAGAGGTAGAGTGCTTGCTAGCATGCACAAGGCCCTGGTCCAGTCCACAGTACCACCATAAAACAAAAAGGGCAAGCTACTTTACTAACCATTGGTTCGTATCCACATTCCCAAATCAGAGAAGTGATCAAAGTTAATCAAATATGTGAGTCACAAAGGTTGGAAGTGTTTCCTCTATTTGGTAAAATTCTAAAACTAGTGCTGAAACTCAGGTAATGGTTAACTGGGGAAGCTTGCCAAACAGTGCATTCCTGGAACTCAGCAAGTAGGAGGATCCCTGTGAGTTTGAGGCCAGCTTGGGACTATTGAGTGAGTTCAAAGTCAGCCTGGGCTAGAATGAGACCCTCCTTCAAAAATACCAAAACAAATGATCAGACAGACTATTTCATTACTAAAGATGATAGTGGTTAGTGTCGAGGGATTTTTTTAAATCTCTATAAGGCAGAATAAAAACATTCTTTCCAAAACTTAAGTCTGACATTCCTAAATAAAGTATGCCATGGGACATTTCACTTTGACTTGCTCAGAAACTTACCTAATACTAACAGTATGTTGGAATCTTTATGCTTTTATGTGTGTGAGTGCATGTGTGTAGATGCACATGTGGACCAGAGGATCACCTCGAGTGTCCTGTCCACCTCTTCTCCCCTCCCTCCCCCCCCCTCCCCCCCTCCCTCCCTCCCCCCCCTCCCTCCCTCCCCCCCTTCCCCCCTCCCTCCCTCCCTCCCTCCCTCCCTCCCTCCCTCCCTCCCTCCCTCCTTTCTTTCTTTCTTTCTTTCTTTCTTTCTTTCTTCTGACAAGGTCTCTCACTGGTCTGGAACTCACTACATAGACTAGATTGGCTGGCCAGAGAGCCTTAGAAGTCCACATGTCCCCACCTCCCCAGTGCTGGATTACACCATGCCTGACACTTTCAGGTGGGTTGTAGGAATTAAACTCAGGTGCTCATGCTTGCAAGGCAAGCACCTTACTGATTAAGCTATCTTGCCAGCCCATATTTATACTTTTAAAGTTACTGAGTTAATAACTGCAATTAGCAGATCCTCAAAAAGCCATCAGGACATTCTTGTTACTATTCTGAGGTCTGTAGTGTATATTGCTCCTGCCTCATTCACAGATGCTGCTGTATGTTTCAAGGTCATGTTGATGGATGAGATATGAATCTGAAATTAATTTGAAGTAAAAATGGTATTAAATTTCAGCTTGTACCTTCTATTTAGGTAAATTTGATTTTTTTTTTTTTAGTTTTAAAATTGGAAGACAGATGCAAGGAACAAATATAGGAAAATCAAGGGCCACTGAGCTATTTTTAACAGTTTCAAATTAAGTTTGCAGCTGTTGTTAGTGTTAGAACTTAAATAACTTTGCTCTGCTAAAAAAAAAATAAACAAATCCAAAACATATGGAATTCAGTAAGTTGTATATTTATTGTTTGTGCTTATTATGGAAGGACACTTGAGTTGAAAAATTAAGAAATTCTCCAGGGTATGAAAAAAAAACTTCCTTGTTAGATGGCAACTGTGCATAGTGCTGAAATGTCTGTACTCGAGGACTTATGCTTTTAACATACCAGCAAGAGCAGTCTTTTCACTAATAGGACAAAACCATCACATTAAACTGGGTTTTAAACTTTGTTCCTTTTGGAATTTTAAAGTCAAGTGTACGAGAGACTTTTTGAGGCCTTTTAATTTCTCTTTCAAGCTTTAGAGATTCCTGTCTGTCTCATACAGAAGGAAGCCCAGCTATGACGGCAAAGAGTCATCTTTCAGACTGTCAAATGAAATATCCCTCCCTACTGAGCCCTGGGGGTACTATACATTTAGTGATGCGTTTGCCTTTTAACAACTGAAATGTCTGTCCTCTCCCTTATAATTAGAATCTCAAAGGCAACAGAGAAGGTAGGGGCTGGTGTTCCAAGATGTCCTTAAAAACCAGCTCATGGAAAAAGATGAAACAGATGGAATACACACATTTAGCCCTGCTCTCTTTCAAAATTCATTAAAATGATAGTAAGTTAAAAAAAAATATTTAATCCCCACAGAGATGGTGAAAATGGGGTCAAAAGGAAAAAACAATGAATTTTGGAGGCAGGAAGGATAGTAATTGATAATTGACACAGAAGGTCAGAGGAGGCACATTCTAATCTGGGTGTCAAGAAAGCTGAAAGACTCTGAAGGTTTGTCCTTTTCACGCGGCTAGAGCAGGACACCGGCACAGCTAGGGAAGGGATTCTTCCCGTTTTAAAACTAGAAATGGGGGTTGGAGAGATGGCTGAACAGTTGAAAGTTCTTGCCTGCAGAGCATGAGAGCCCAGATTTGATTACCCAGTGCCCATGGAAAGCCAGACGCACAAAGTGGTGCATGTATCTGGAGTTTATTTGCAGTGGCAGGAGGCCCTAGAATGGCCATGCTCTTTCTAGCTCTCTCTTTAACAAATAAATATTTTTAAAAACTAATAATTCTATATATTTACTAAAAGAGAAGCTATAAGATAAAAAAAATTGTTTTTGAAAAGCACTTTCTAGCATTTAATGAACCTCGTTGGGTGCCTTCAAGGCACCAGGACGCAGGCGCCCCAACACCCTTCATCTTCTCCTCCGCTCTTGTGAAACATTTGGCCTTCACGATGACAGGTTGCTCAGGGAGCTTTCCTTTCCCCAGAACGCCGTCGTGACCCGAGCGCACAACGTCAATGATGGCGGCAACTCCGGTCTTGTTTTGGCAGCATTTACCCTGGTCTGTGCACTGACCAGTGTCCACAGTTTGTCAGGGTTGACAGTGGGGCAGAAGCTCTGGATCCTCTTTAAGTGGCCATGCCTCATACCAGCTTTCCCAAAGTAACCTGGGTGGTCGCTGTCGAAGTTGATCCTGTGGTGATGCGGGCCCCGGGCGCTGCCGGTGCGGCCGTGGCTCACATGGCCCCGAAGCTTCCGGGTCTTCCTCAGTGTAGACGGCATGGAGGCGGCCAAAAGGCTACAAGGTGAAATTTAATACCATTTTCACATAAAATTAAACTCATTCATATCACATTCAGCAACATGACCTTGAAATCAATACAGCAGAATCTGCTGAGTGAAGCAGGAGTAATAATACACCCTACAGGCACCAGAAGAAACATGTGACATTCCTCTAGTTGGTCTCCATAAAAGCTATAGGTTAGGCTGAAGCGATGGCTCAGTGGTTAAAGGCACTTGCTTACAAAGCCTGATGGCCTGGGTTTGATTCCCCAGTACCTATATAAAGCCATATGCATTAAATGGATGAATATACTCAAAATATATGATATACCTGTCTGAAAATGGCATGGTAAAACTTAGTATATATTAGTTATAAATAATAATGAAACATTTTTAAATTCCTTAACAGAAGGGTATGAGCTTCTAGATGAAAAGGCCCATAAAGTACCCTGTATAGTGTCTGAAAATAGACTCAAACTAGCATATATCCTCAGAATATATTTAAAACACTTGGGAACAAAAAAGTCTTACAATTTTTCAGAGAGTAGCAAAACAAGAATCTGAAAAATCAGAAAGGCAATATGAAAAGCTAGAACACAACAAGAGGACACCTTCAAAATTCTAAGAAGAAATCAGCTGGACCACAGAATTTAAAATTTCACCAAAGTCTCATTGGAGGTTGTAGAGAAAGGTATTTTCATAAGGTTTCACAAGGTTGCCTTTCATAGAAGAGCAGGTATTGCAGAGTGGAGGAAGAAGAGAAGGGGAGGGAAATCAGAGTATTGGAAACAATGCGCTACCTAGAAAAGTGGAGGTTCTGCTGAGGACTTATCTGAAAGCAGTGAGCATGGTTGCGTTCAGGAAGCAAATTAGGAACTGCTATTTTCCAAAATGGACATTTTAGAACTGCTTGCTTTTTTAAATATATGCTTATATAATTTAGAAAAAATACATTTAAAAAACAAATAGAGAAAAATGGAATAGGCCAGGATAAAGAAACAAATTTTGTTCTCTTTCTGTTGGATAAGGTGGAACTTCCAGTTTGACAAGCCCTCTGACAGCATTTAAGAAATAATTTATCCACATTTGCTTCTGTTGTTGTATTTGTCTTGCTTAAATCATTCTATATTTGGGTAACTATTTATTATGAGAACACTGATGAAATTGACACATGTACAAAAACCTGTCATTTCCTTCTTGGGGGTAGATGCAAGAGCTCTTGCTTTGTAGCCCCGGTTGGCCTAGAACTCACTACATGGGCTAGGCTGCTCTGGAACGTGAGCAAGGCCTCTGCCTCCCAAGTGGTAGGATTAAAGGTATAAGCCACCACACCTGGCACTTAAAACCCAGTATGTTTCTTCTTCCAATGAAAACTATGAGATAAGAAAATCTACTGGTGAGGAATTTAATAGTTCCATGGCACATAGCCACACAGAAAGGAAAACAGGAAATGAAAACAATAAAAAATATTTAAATCCTGGAATAAAAGATTCTATTTCAATTGCTATACCTTGAAACTAATTTTTTATTAGATCATTGTCTCATAACTTGAGTGTAATTTGTATGTTGTACTACTGAATTGTTCTATTGCAATGCTGATGCCTTAAAGAATTTTGAAAACACCAAACAAATTTTCTAATGGTTATAGTATTGGGGTGCTCTATACACTAAACTGAATAGCTTCCTAATACACAATGAGTTTGTATCCAGGTTCTATTGTACATGAACTTTTAAATGTGACATACTTTTAAAGCTTGAAAGAACAAAAATGAAGCATTGTAGATCCATAAATAAAATAAAGGGTAAATCACTTAAGGAAAAAAAGCAGCTGTTGTGACCAGGAAGATGGCTCAGTGGATAAAGCACTTGAGTTCAGATCCCTAGAACCCACATAAAGTTGGATGCTGTGCCGGGAACATCTGTAATCCCAGCACAACTGTAGCAAGAAGGGAGGTGGAGACAAGAGAATCCACAGAAAGCTCCACAAGCCAGCTAGCTTGAAGAATGCAGTGCAGTGAACAGGAGAGGTAGACTTCAAACAAGGTGGAAGACCTCTACACACTTAACATGACATGCATTCACACACATGACCATGCCTATACAACACACACACACACACACACACACAAATGAAAAGGGTGAGATACCACTCTGAGTTGGTCAGAGAGGCCACAGAGACTCCTGAAACAATACAGGCTATTGCCATTGCTTTCGGTTGCCTATCAAATTTAGATAAGTCCCTATTTCCAGAGATAGTACACACTTCAGTTACAGGTCATAGAGAAATCAATCTGGAGCTGAGATAGAAGCCTGTCCCTATTGGCCAGCTTTCATAGTGCCAAATAGTGCTAAACAGGCTGTTGGTGAAGAAAAGCCATCAACTGTCTTACCCAGCTGTGGACCTTGTGCTGTCTACCCACCAAGTTGCTAGGCAAAATGTACCCACTGGTGAAATGGTGGCATGACTGTTATAGAGGGGACTATTTTTTCTTGTATTCCTATGAAGAAGTAATTTTAGAGTTTTAGAGTGTGGCTTTGTGTAGAGCACATGTCTATCATGAGCAACGGCTGATCTGATATCCAGCTCCAAAATGTAACAGACATTTTAGTATAGTTATTATGCATCCATTCTATTTAAAATCACAGCCTTGGCTGGAGAGATGGCTCAGTTGTTGCTTGCAAAGCCTGATGGCCCAGGTTTGATTCTCTGTTGCCCACATACAGCCAGTTGCACAAAGTGGTTCATGCATCTGGAGTTCATCTGCAGTGGCAGGAGGAGTGCCCATATTCTTTCTCTATCTTCTCTCTCCTCATAAGTAAATAGATAAATAAAATTGCATCTTCTATTTTCTCCTACCTATGCTCAAGACAAATCAGTCTATCTAGGAACTTTTGCTGAACCCTTTATTTTGTTTAGCAATAGAAGCCTGTTGGGTCTTCAAGCACAGGGATGTTAATGGGATGCTGAAAAGAATTAGGGCAAGGTTAGTTGACTACAAAATGCTCAGAGTTCTAGACTGATGGAAAATCAAAGCAGACCAGGGCCTCTGACACAAATCTCTTACCAGTACTTAGCAAGGCCAAGCTCTTTGCTGTATAATAATAGGAGGTTGCTTGTTTTCAAAATTCTTTGTAGGAAACACTGTGAGAACTAAAAAAAAAAAAAAAAAAAAAAAAAAAAAAAAAAGCCGGGCGTTGTGGCGCACACCTTTAATCCCAGCACTTGGGAGGCAGAGGTAGGAGGATCGCCGTGAGGTCGAGGCCACCCTGAGACTCCATAGTGAATTCCAGGTCAGCCTGGGCTAGAGTGAAACCTTACCTCGAAAAACCAAACAAATACAATAAAATAAAATAAAAAATTGTAAGTAAGCCTTTTATCCAAAAGGTCAAGCTGTTCTCCATTTGTCTCCTGCATCCAGCATGGAGATGCCTGGGCTTACTGGAAATCAGTAATAATAATATGCATGGTATCTCCAATCCACAGTGCTCTCCAAGACAGGGCTGGGGATCCTCAAGAGAAAGCTTTACATCATTCTCACCAGCATTGGCCTCCATATCCCTTCTCCTAGTTCTCTTAGGAGAACATGATTTGGGAAAGTAGAATTTGGTTTTGATTTTCAAAAAAAACTTATGAATTCCAGATCAAAAAAAAAAAACCAACAAATGAACAAATAAATAAATTAATTTTTTTTTTAATTTGAGAGCGACAGACACAGAGAGAAAGACAGATAGAGGGAGAGAGAGAGAATGGGCACGCCAGGGCTTCCAGCCTCTGCAAACGAACTCCAGACGCGTGCATCCCCTTGTGCATCTGGCTAACGTGGGACCTGGGGAACCGAGCCTTGAACCGGGGTCCTTAGGCTTCACAGGCAAGCGCTTAACCGCTAAGCCATCTCTCCAGCCCATAAAATTTTTAAATAAGGCCAACAGATCACAGTCCCTAACCTCCAAAGGACTCCAATAAGTACTCCAATAAGGTTCTGTAAACCTCCTCTTGTAGACTTTCTTCTTGCATCTTGCAAGCCAATATATCCTTTACCCTTATTTTATCCATATCTTCAAGATCATGTGGATTCCTGCGGATTGCTTTATGTTATTTGCAGGCATACCTTGCTAGTTCCAACCATAACATGTCTTAAGTAAGGGTGCAGTTCCTGAAGTCAGCTTTCATTCCTCCACAGCCTTCTGGCCCTAGTTTTGAGAGTTCAATGTTGAGAGTAAAGGGTAGTAGAACAGACATCTCATCCTATTATTGGAAAAACAGTCCTTGTGTACTCTGCAGACACAACCCCCTTGAGTCCAAGCTCCTGCCTGGCCTTTGTCACACACAGAATGAGGTATTAGGATATGTGTAAACATTGCAGAGAGGCAAAGCCGGCCATCCTCTATGCTGGGCCTGCTTCTTTTGAAGTGTGGTGATTGTACCATTGTTGTGCCAGCTGGAAGATTCCGTTGTTTTACAATGGTGAGACTGAAGAACCAGCTGATAAGACTGAGAACCCTGGTGTGAAAATGACCCTTTGAACTAAGGGGAATCTTCAGATAAGCAAGCCGTGGCATTTTTATCACACAGGTTTTTATTGGGCTCTCTAGTGTTATAGCAAGGCATGTAAAGAAAGGCTTTTCATGCTCTTCTGTAATAAGACAGACACAGGACTTGGGCTCTTTTATTATGAAGAGGCAAATCTTCTAATCACCCAACCCAAAAAATGTCTTTGGAAAAGTAGCATCAATTTTGGGGAATCCATCTATAGTTATCACTAAAAGATTAATTATTCCAGAAAGGAAATATAAATGAAACCCAATTAAAGGCTTTTCTCCAGAAAATGTTATGCTTGAAATTTATCCTGTTGTTCTTTCTGACCAGATAGCATGAGTAGCTTCTTAGTAAAGCCAGTGATAGACCAAGTAATAGACAAATAATAAATAGTTGTCTTTCTTAAGCTGACATTTCAAAATCCTAAGTGTTCTACATCTAAGATATTCTTAGAAGATCGTATATTTATCCCTTGGCCATTCAGCAAACCTTGTCCAGTTCTACTGTACTCAGATGCAACAGTTAGCATGGCCCTCCCAACAAAGCCCAGATAGACACCCCCACCAAAAAAAAATTAAAGGCAAACAGAATATGGCAAAGAAATGACAGTTGGTGCTGGAACATTCTGTTTGATCCTAGAAGTCCTCTGGAAATGTGTTCTGAAGTGTATTTTAAATTTTCCTTTTTCAGCAGTTCTCTGAGTGTTTCCATGTTTTAGGTTCAAGGGTGGTTTCCAGCTTTCCCTCCTGTTATTCTAAAAGCATCTTTGGACAATTTCCCAAAATAGAATCTTCCATTTCAGGCTAAGGAGCTGTGGAGAGATAGAGAACTGAGTGTGAGTGCTGTGAGACTTCCATCTAAAGTTGAAAACTGTAGTGACTCCGGAGAGACAGAAAAACGTCTCGTGGTGGCTGGAATCTGCAGCTTGGAACTGGGCTGGAGCAGGCAAGTGGTAAGCCCAGGAACCCCTGGCAGCTGCTCCTAAAGAGAGTAAAAGTGGTGTGTTTCTAGTGCACAGCAAGCTTGGGAACAGCCTTTGGTCAACCAGCTATGCAGATATGACTGACCACAGTGTCTGTGTTTTCTTTTCTTTTATTCATTTTTTATTGAAAACTAATATATGAATATATTGAAATTGGTTATATTCCATTTGGGTTAGATTCTTTTGTTCCCTCTCCCCCACCCCATTCCTCTGAGGGCCCTCCTCAGTGGGGTGTGGGTAATCACTGTGAGGTCATGAATGCAGCAGTTGGTTACTATAGGGAGTACAGTGCCCTACAGTATACCTTCCCATTCTGTGACTCTTACATTCTTTCTGCATTCTCTTCCACATTGTCCCCTGAGCCTTGGAGGATGTATTATAAGTTTTACTTAGTGTTGAGCTCTCAACAGCCTCTGATTTTCTGCTTTAATGAGTTTTGAGCAGTGAGAGCAGCATTCATTTTTAATCCACCACTGCTGCAGGAATTTTTGGTTCTTTGTATGCCAACATAGCAACAATTGGGGGTGTTCCCAGATTTTTGTCCTATGAATTCAAAGAATGTAATCCATGGACCAGAGGATTTTATTATATCTTAAAACGTTAGCAGGAGCAAGAGAAAGGTGGGCTTAAGCCTAGAACATAAGAAAAGGAAGCAAGTTGGAGTTCTTGCCCAGGGAAGCAAAAGGAATTTTGAGAAGCCAACGAAACTATGATCTCGATTTTTTTTTTTTTTATGGGGAGCAGCTATGTGAGGGAGACCAGGTCAGCAGGTTACTACGGAAAAGACCAGATTTTACTAGTAATTTTGCTAGTAATCTTAGATAAGGATCAGAGCTTCTGTCATCTAAGAAGGATTCAAGCTTAACTTAGAAATCTTTCCTAGAGGGTGTAACTTCCAGGTTTCTGTAAGTTTAGTGACATTTCTTGCTTTTTTAAATAAAATATTTCATTTATTTATTTATTTGAGAGAGAGAGAAAGAGATAGAAATAGGCAGAGAGAGAGAAAGAGAATGGGCATGCCAAGGCTTCCCGCCACTGCAAACGAACTTCAGATGTGTCTACCTACTTGTGCATCTGGCTCATATGGGTCTTGGGGAATAGAACCTTGGTCCTTTGGCTTTGCAGGAAAGTGCCTTAGCTGCTAAGCCATCTCTCCAGCCCATTTAGTGACATTTCTTGATTTTAGGAGAAAATCATTCACTTTTGGAGTTCTCTTACCCTAACTGCCTAGCCAGTTTCACCTAAAACACATTTCTCTCCATATTTTTTTTTAATTAATTTATTTATTTATTTGAGAGCGACAGACACAGAGAGAAAGACAGATAGAGGGAGAGAGAGAGAATGGGCGCGCCAGGGCTTCCAGCCTCTGCAAACGAACTCCAGACGCGTGCGCCCCCTTGTGCATCTGGCTAACGTGGGACCTGGGGAACCGAGCCTCGAACCGGGGTCCTTAGGCTTCACAGGCAAGCGCTTAACCGCTAAGCCATCTCTCCAGCCCTCTCTCCATATTTTTTAAACTCTAAAGAAAAGTTATTTTTGAAGCAATTCTTTATCCATAAGCTCTGTAGACAAGTTTTATATTTCTAATATAATTTGTATATTTTTATATTTTCTAATATAATATTTGGTACATGTTATATCCCCATGTATAAAACTTAATAACCAATCGTGACTTCATCACGATTTACAGCTTTGTTACTGGTTGCACCCAACAGCAACTCCTTTGTAGGAATTATATTACACATCATGCTCAGAGCCACTTGTATTTTAAGTCAAAAAAGTCTCAGTATGATAGTACAAGATATTGTGTAGGGAAGTGTGCTGTGTGCTAAGATCACTATCATTTAATTTAGTAAAGTTCAGGGTGCTACCAATAGTGTGAGCTGGCAGGATCTTTTTTTCATTTCTAAGCAGAGAGAGATAGAGAGGAGATGGATAAGAAGAACGCATGCACCAGGACCTCCAGCCACTGCAAATGAACTCCAGACACTTGCATCACCTTGCACATCAGACTTTATGTGGGTACTAGGGAACTGAGCCCAGGTCATTAGGCTTTGCTGGCAAGTACCTTAACCACTGAACCATTCCTTCAGCCCAGGCAGGATCTTTTATAACAACACTTACTCTAGAGCCATCATTCTCTCCTTCCTCTTTCCTATTCCCTCTCTGCTCCTTAGATTCACATGTCCTGTATTTTTCATTTTCCACTGTAGCTATCATAAAAAGTAATTTTCATGAGTTTTAATAATAGTGTCTCACTCATCACTAACATGCACTCTCACTATCCTTTGTTTATCTACCTAATTTTGCAAAATCCAAAGGTGACAAATTGATGCCTGACATCATTACACTTCATATCCTGATAAAAATCATACCGGAACAGGAGTTATACTTTTATTCTGTGGTATGTCTTCAAATGCATACTTACTTTGACCTCTGAGAAAAAGTTCATACTGCCAATGCTATGATTGACACCAGTGAGAAGCTTATGCTTAGGCTGTCACATGACTGGCCATAGGCTTCTTCTATTTCTCCGCCTTCAATCCACAAAGATGCTGTAGCTTGGTTGATGCCAGCGAACATCATTTAGGCTGTGCCCCATTCAGCACAATGCCACTCCTGTCCAGTGGTGGTGTGATAGGGGCTGGAGGCTGATTCTTCCAGTAGAATTCTTCCTTACACTAATAGGATAATAGCTCAAGAACAACCAGAAGATTGAGCAAGGAAACTACAGAACTGGTTCAAGAAGAAAGGCAAAAGAGTATAACAATGAGGCATATAAAATACAACTGTGAACAAATAGAATCATTTGTTGGTGGTCAATTTAGGGCAAATAGTAGATTGTGAGAGGAGGAAACCATTTCTTCCTCTGTCTAGACAGGTGTGTCCTAGTGAATGAGTGGTTGCTTAGTTCAAAAGATGTCAACCCTCTTCCTAATATTGTCCATAGGGCCATTTGTTTTATAGTTTTTCACTTTGTCTACACAACTTGATTTGCTTAGAATTTCTAGCAACTATGTCATGTCCTCCAGGTGACAGGTGATCTGCCTGCTATGTGTCCACTTCTTTGGACACTAGTAAGCATTCAGAAGCCCAGGAGACTGCAGCCTTCAAGTTTTAACACCCTCCCCAGAAAAATGCAGTTAATTCACCTCCATGGAAATGGCACTTGTTTCAGAAGAACTTATGCATAAAAATGTGTTGAAATTGTAAAACCTATGTATAAAGTTAGGCATTGCATGTTCCCTAAATGATGGGGTTAAATAGTAGATGATGAAATGGTTTTGATTTATAAGTTTATTTTATGTTTTTTAACCCCCTTTTATAAGCATTATGGGGAAACCAGTTCTCAAAGGTTTTTTGCATTAAAACCAGGACCACAAGCCACATCAAAAGAATAGTTTCCACTAACATAGTTAAGGAGAAGTTCACTTGTATTTGAGAGAGACATCTTAACTGAGGTAGGTGAATTCTCTGAAATCAGTGATTCTTTCAAATATTTTCAGGATAAAGTTCTGAGATCTGGCTGGCAGTGTGAGTACTTCATGGACAGCAGAGGACATGCTGCCAGGCCATAGAAGAGACGCTGCCAGGTCCAGCTAGATTTTTGCATGAATCCACTACTGAATGAAACTTAATTGGCTGCTTGTTCCTGTTCTATAAGGAACTTCTTTTTCAGGAGAGCTGGTAACCAAAGTTATGGAGTGTGCATCAGTGACACCTACACCTATACCCAGTTACCAACAGCAGGTAACTATGGAGACTATAAAATATAAATTTATAAATCCTCATTCAAACTTACTGAATCAAAACACACAGGGATATACTAGAGGCTTCTGTGTAGCTTAAGAGATTTTTCAGGTGATTGGAGTTGTTTCTGTTTGTTTTTTTATATTTTTACTTATTTATTTACTTGAGAGAGTGAGAAAGAGACAGAGAAATGGGCAGAGAAAGAGGGACAGACAGAGAGAGAGAGAGAAAAAGAGAGAGAGTGCACACCAGGGCCTCTGACTACTGCAAATGAACTCCAGACACATGTGCTACCTTGTGCATCTGGCTACATGGGTACTGGGGAATTAAACCTGGCTCCTTAAGCTTTTCAGGCAAGGACCTTAACTGCTAAGCCATCTCTTTAGACATGTTGGTTTATTTTTTAATGCAGCATTTTACTCTTGCCTAGATTGGCCTCAAACTCATGGCAATCCTCCTCTTCCCCTCAACTTTCCAAGGGCTGATACCAGATGATTTTATACTGCAAGCCAGCTCAGCACTGACTGCTACTTGAGTGCCATTATTAAGAACAACTGAATTCCCAGCCACAGTATCTTCTAACAAGTTCTCCTGCCCCATACTACAAGCAAAATATTTTTCTAAGAGATGGGTATGTTACTATGTGGTCCAAGACAAAATGCTGTCCTGAAGTAATCCTCCTGCCTCTACCTCCTCAGTAGCTGAGGACTTCAGTTATCCAACCCCCTTTTGTTTCTTGGGATTGTGCCCTAGGCATGAAACAGCTGTGGCCACCAAGTTAGGCATCAAGCTGGGATGAACAAAGGCCTTCCATTTGTTTTGCCCCTGATTAATATAAGAAAACCACCACTAATAAGATGTTTCTTTGCCCATGGTCAGGGGGTCGTAAATGTAATTTTAAAATCCATTTAATAGACATCTTTGAATCTATCTGTGTAGGATAAATCAGTTCTACCTTTCTTGAATGAGTGGCCTTCAGGCCATAAAACACATACCCACATCTCCAAATCCAACTGTCCATCTGTAAACATGGAGAAGTCTTCATGCATTCCAACTTCAGAGCTATGAAGTGGCCACACAGACTGAGCAGCCATTGAGCCCTTTATACAAGGAGAGGAAAGTGAAGTGCTAAGTAGAAAGTCATGGAGAAAACTGGAGGGCAAAGGCTATCTAGATTTTTGAGGGATTTCTATTGTTTTAAATTATTTTAAAAAAATATGAGAGAAAGAGAATTGGTGTGCTAGGGCCTCTAGACACTAAAATGAAATTCCAGATGTGTGTGTCACTTTGTGTGCATATGTGAACTTATGTGCATGCATCACCCTGTGCATCTGGCTTATGTGGGTTCTGGGGAGTCAAACCTAGGTCCTTAGGCTTCACAGACAAGCACTTTAACCACTAAGCCATCTCTCCAGCCCTGATTTCCATCTTTGAGTGGCAGGCATTTTTGGATGCTTCGCTACATTCCTGTCTGGTGTGGCCAGGATGACTGGGCATCCTACCAGCTGTGCATCACTCTTCCCCCTTCCTCCTTGGCCACTGTTGCCACTCACATGCTAACATGCACCTTCCTGCAAGGAAGCTCCCTGGTGCAACTCCCCACTAGCCTGCCTACTCAAGCCCTTGTTTGGAGGCAGATACTCTTATTCCCCACTGGGATAATCCTCTTAAAGTGACTTGATTTATAGCTGAACAGCTTCCTTGTTCTCTACCCATAAAATTTTCCTCAAGAACTCTTGCTTTCTAGCTAGCTGGGCCCTAAAGGAACTTGCTTTCAGATCTTAACTCCTGGGCTTTCTAAGTGTCCTCATATTTTATGAAAGACTTCCTCAGACCTTGCTTGCTTCTCTGCACATCTCATTTCCTCTTAAAAAAAAAAAGTAAGAAAGAAAGACAAACAAAAACAAAAGTTGATATTCCTGTGTCATTTATTATTTAACATTTTGAACTTCTAAAGTTATATGATCTTTCCATAAGGAAGTAAGATTTTAAGTTTTAAATTTTATTTTATTTATTTTTATTTTTTTTTTTTTTTGAGGGTTCAGTGAGTGATTTTTATTGTTTTGCTCTAAAAACTTGGGAAAAGCTAAACCAAGAAAAGTGACTAAAGATTTGTGAACTTCTGGGTTTTAAGTTGAATTAACAAAATCAGGTACCCACTGGTTTGCTTACACACAGCAGACTTAGTAGTCCTGCACCAAGGTTAAAACCAGAAGTTAAAGAGGGCAGCCCATGCTTTACATCCAAAACACTTAAATGTGACCAATGTGAATGGAGAATGGAGATGTCCCTGGTACCACTACCACAATTCACAGGGCAATATACCTGATGTAATGAAAGAAAAAGGAAGACAAAGCCACAATGGATGAAAGACCTCAGGAATGTACATCTAATTGACACTGCATTGCATGTTATCAGTAGCTGCACTTTCTGCAAACTGTCCTGAACAAGAAGGGTTTCCTGTTTCAGCTGCAGTCAGTTTTCTGACTGTTGTTCATCACTCCTTCTGTGGCAGATTTTTACAGTTCCTCTAATGCATTTGGTTCAACTGTCTCAAAGTAACCTGTAGCTTTCCTGACAACTCCTTGCTGTCTCTCCTGCTAAGAATTGTAGCCTTTTTCTGGTGTTTTTAAAGCCTTCTGCTACCATATCCACCACTTCTACCACCAGATCCATAGCCACCACCATAGGGACTTCCAGAGCTGCTTCTACCAACACTGCCTCCCTTCATGTGTCCATAATTTGACTGCTGTGGTCCACTATAATTTCCGAAATCATTGTCGTTCCCTCCTCCACCATAGTTACCACCACCAAAATTTCCTCCTTCATTGTAACCATCATATCCTCCTCCTCCACCACCATATCCACCAGCTTGGTTTCCATATCCTGGTCCACCACCACCATAGCCTCCTCTACTTCTATAATCAGGACCACCACCATAGATGCCACCATCATCCCCATCACCCCCAAGTCCATTATTTCCACCATAACTCCCTCTGCTGCTACCATCTCTACCACCATAGCCACCTCTTCCACCAGTTTCCACCACGACCTATAAAGTTGCCAGATCCACCTCCATGACCTCTCTGTGACCCAGCTAACTGCATCTCTTGCTTAGAAAGGGCCCTTCTCACTTCACAATTATGCCTATTAATAGTGTGATATTTCTGAACAACAATTTTATCAAGTGTATCATGATCATCAAAAGTTACAAAAGCAAATCCTTTCTTTTTTCCTCTCTGCCTGTCTTCCATCACTTCTATGGTTTCAATTTTGCTGTACTTTGCAATGTAGTCTCTCAGATTACTCTTCTGAGTCTTATTTAATACCACTAACAGAAAGTTTCTTCACTATTAGATGGGCACCAGGCATTACAGAATCCTCTCTAGAAACAGCTCTCTTTGGTTCCACTACACACCATCAACCTCGTGTGGCTGAGCACACACTGATGTATCTACTTCTGTAATACATGAGTCACAAAACCAAAGGCTCTGGAAGGCTTTGTTTGTGGGTCTCTTATGACCACATAGTCTGTGATTGTGCCCCATTTCTTGAAATGTTCTCTCAAACTGTCATCTATAGTTTCAAAGCTCAGACCACCAATAAACACCTTCTTCAACTGCTCTGATTCTTTGGGGTCACAACCCTCTTCCCCCTGGCGGCAGTATGGCAACAGCTGGAGTCAGACTGGGGACGACCATGCGGTGATTTTACCTCCATTTTGAGCTATTTTTTTTTTCTCTGTTCTTTTTTTTAAATTTAATTTAATTTTATTTTTCTTTTCACAACTTTTATTAACATTTTCCATGACTATAAAAAATATCCCATGGTAATACCCTCCCTCCCCTCCCCCACACTTTCCTCTTTGAAATTCCATTCTTATTTTTGTTTTTGAGAAAATTTCACTCTGGAGCTGAAATTGGCTTGTGACTCACTATAGACCAGGATGGCCTCAAACTCACAGTGATTCTTCTGCCTCAGCCTCCTCAGTGATGAGATTATAGGCATGAGCTACAAGTTCAATGACTTACTTACTTGTTAGTGTGTGCAAATAGACCCATCTCCTATAGTGGTTCTGTGTGGTGAGTTTAGTACCATGATACTGTATTTTGAGGAAATTCCAGGGATTTTCATGTGCTTAATTTCTTTACTATCTGGCACTCCAAAGAACTGGTCCCCTTGAGTGTGAGGGAAGTCTGAACATGCTCAACCCAGGTGGGATAACTGAGCCCAGGACTTTACTACATAAGTAACAGGTGTGAAATGTCATCAGGCTCATTTCTTTGACAACTGAGTTCAGCCATAAAAGTTTGAATAATTTATGCAAGTCTGTAAGAATCCAGATATAGATCATCAATCCTGGATTAGATTAGAACACACTAGCATTGACTTCATAAGGAAATGCTTAAAACTAATTTTTATTGTCTCATATCTTTGGCCCAGATGAAAATATTCAGATTGCTCCAGAAGTCAAAGTTAATGTAATGTCTATTACCCATGGACTTAGCATCCTCTGTCTGCTCTTAAGTAGAATCCAAGTTTATCATAATCACATGTTTCCATTTATATTTTAAAATATTACAAGATGGCCAACACTGGGGTTAAGAAACCTTGAAAACATCTTTAATGTCAGTGTAACTGTGAAGGATTCATAGTCTTCTTATAAGCTGGATTTTCCCTCCTCACAAAAGCAAAGCAGAGCAGCATGTGGTTTGCTGCATCCGTCACCCTTCTTTGCCTGTTTTCCATTAGGAGTCTATGGAAACCTAAAACTGAAAGCACCATGAAGAAAAACCTTACAGGGAAGGAAAGACTAAGAGAGAAGGGACATCTGAAACTCAGTTCTTTTTCTCCATCTGCCCTGAAAACACATTCTAGTGTTAAACATGGATCCTTGGTTGATGGAAGTAGAGAGCAGAGAAACAGATAAGTTTTTAGAATTCATACCTAGTAAGTGCCCCAGTTAAATAGATTCTATAGTTTCCCCTTTAAGAACTATCTAAAACATAGAAACATCTTTCAAACAATGAAAAACTGTAAATATCCATCATTTCCTAGTCATTCCATATATTAATTGCCAGCAAGAATCTATGGTAAGGGTTGTGGCTGCCACGTCTTTTGAATTGCCTACTTTCTCCTTTCCTCGCCAGGTTCACATAGTTTGCAGTCCAGGTAATGCCCTACTGTTCATTTTGGATTCTTTCCCATTTATAATTCCATTGTAACTCATAGTAGTTATTCTATAGCCCCAGCATCACAATTCCCAGATGTTCCCATATAATCTTTCAAGTATCCCAATTATTTATACATGTGATTTCTTCATTAAGCACAGGGGAAAGAATGACAAGCATTTTTCTGCTGCAGCAATTTTAGTTTGACTGTATTAAAAACACACTGTTCTTCATGAAAGACATTTGTAGGAATCAGGTGCATGTCATTTTAAAGGGTCCTAGGACCTTAAGGGTTGTGTGAGTTTGTGTTAAATAAAAATGTTTGGTCTTCAGAAGGACGTAGACTATCTCCATAATCCTATCCTATGTGAGTCCTAATAGTCTTCCATTATTTGAACTCAGCTGTAGTAAGTTTGTTGGAATATACTGGTAGAATTGCCCAAAGATGCTGACAGACAGATGATTAATTCTTTTGTTGTTTTGCCCCCTATTTATTGTTGCAATAGAAGAACTTTAGTTAAAAACAGTATTATTGAGACTGGAAAGATGACTCAACAATTAAGATACTTGCTTGAAAAGCCTAATGACCTGGATTCAATTCCCCAGTTCCCACATAAAACCAGATGAACAAATTGATGCATGTATTTTGAGTTCATTTGCAATGGCTAGAAGCCCTGTCATACCCATACTCTCTCCCTCTTTCTTTCTCTGTCTCTGTTTGCAAATAAATAAATACATAGATAATTTTTTATTAATTAGTTTTGTACTCAGCAAATACTGTCAATTTGATACCATTGTTAGGCTCATCCGTGTCCTACCCCCTCCCCCTGACCCCTCCTTTTTGAGGTATATGGGTCATGCATTCTGGAGTTAGCCCACAGTTATGGGTAGGATAAATGTCTCTGCATATCATGACCCAACATGCGGCTCTGACATTCTTTCCGCCCCCTCTTCCACAAAATTTCCATGAGCCATGTTGGGTTCATTTTTGGTCTGCTTCAGTGATGAGGTGTTGGGGCCCTGAGGGTCTCTGGATATCTGATTTGGTAGGGGTTGATTTTTCTCTGTGTTGATCTCCTTTACCCTTGTGCTGGTACCCAGTTCACCAAGAAAACAGCACCCTTGCTTGTTTTGTCAATTGTTCTTAGTTTCAGCCGGGACCCTTTTGAGGTATGATGGGTTGGCTCTGTCCTTAGGATCTATATCTATCTGAAAAAGAGAAGCAGATTCTCCAATGGAGAGTAAGTTAGCACCAGACAAATGAGATAACCCTTACTTTTTTTTCTAGAGAATGTAACAGATGTAGGCCTTCTTGTAGCCCACAATTGGTGGTAGCTTGATAATGGAGAGCGGGCTTATGTTTGGATATGGTTCTGACTGGTGTCCCAGACCCAGCTATGGGTCTCGTTCCACTGAGGGGATCAGTTAGCCAAATCAAGAGCAGTTGGTTTCCCACCATGGCTGTGCACCACTATTGCACTTGTGTGAGCATCATGACAGGTTATTTGCTGCTAAGTAGGTTGGACCATGAGTTGCTTGGACAGATATTGGTCATTTTCCCCCAGTCACCCATGTAGCACCTTCTGGCACTAGACGCGCTGACTGTCTGGGAACTGACTCTCTTCCAGCTTCCAGCCATGCCATTCCATTTTATGTGCCAACCACATAAGGTGTCTTCAGCAGTAGCGTTTTACCACTAACCTTTGGTGGGTCATCAAGTATTCTGACAGAAATCTGTCTTTCTTTTAGGAAATCTTGTAGGTCTCTTTGATCAAAAGTTCACTGTGGATGATAGTCACATGCTGGCCTTCTGAACAAAACCCCAGTAGCTCATGATCTTAAATAGTCACACAACCAATGGGATCACATGAAGCTGTCGAGTTTCTTTACAGACAAGCATACAGTAAGCAAAGCCAATAGATTACTCACAGAATGGAAGAAAATATTTGCTGGTTATCCAACTAACTGAAGCCTAATCTCTAGAATCTACAAAGAACTCAAAAACCTAAACAGTAAAAAATCAAACACCCTACTCACAAAAGGGGTCAAGGAGCTGAACAGGCAGTTCACAGAGGAAGAAATACAAGTGACAAACACACACTTAAGAAAATGTTCATCATATCTAATCATGAGGGAAATGCAAATTAAAACAACTATGAGATTCCACCTTACCCCAGTAAGGATAGATATTTTTTTAAAAAAAACAGTATTATTGGACTAGAGAAATGGTTCAGTGGTTAAAAGCACTTCCTGTGCTAGCATGAGGACCTCAGTAGGCTTGAGACACTGTTCAATTTGATTCTCAGGACCCACATAAACAGCTGGGGATGGCCACCCACATCTGTCGCCTTTGTTCTGTGGGGAGGAGAGATTAGAGAATCAAGGGGGCTCATTGAGAAAAAAGAAAAAACAAACGCAATCTCTGGGATCAGTGAGAGTCAGTCCAGCTCAAGTAAGAATGGACATTAGTGTAGAAGGACACCCATGTTCCCCTCCACATGAATCACCACATGGGCACATATACATCCATATATCATACATACCACACCATATTAGACATGCAAAAACAAAAGCCAGTGTTATTCTGTGATTTGAGCTGAAATCAGTTTTATGTGACAAGTTTATAAATGGCTGTATTACTCCAGTGCCCTTTGCCTTCAGGATGTCATGTGAGGTAATATGGATTCCATACAGAGTAACAATTAAGCCATTCTTGAGTTGTACCCCTTGTTTAGCATAATCTGCCTTTGAGTTGAATAAGTGATGGTAAGCTGCTGACTCCATCAAGAGTGATGTCTTTATCTGAGTAAGCGTGGTACACACTGGTGCTGGCTGTGACTGACAGGCAACAGAGAAACTATGATGCAAAGATCTCAGAATGGCTAGTTTTGTTGTACTTGGATGATAAAATGATTTTGTATCTGTAGAAATTAAAATGATACAGTGAACTGCTTCAGAAAGCCCAAAGTGTCGTTCATCTTAGGAACTCTCACGGTCAGGGAAGTATCCCTGGTATATTTCTATAAGCCAGCAGAATCATACATTGACTTTGAGCTGCTCCAAGTAAGATGGACAGTGTTTGCTTCATTACTGGCTAGAATAACATGCTCCTAAAATTATTAGAATAGTTGCCAGGCATGGTGGTGCACGTCTTTAATCCCAGCACTCAGGAGGCAGAGGTAGGTGGATCACCATGAGTTCGAGGCCACCCTGAAACTACAGAGTGAATTCCAGGTCAGTCTGAGCTAGAGTGAGATCCTACCTCGAAAAAAAAAAAAATTACAATTGTTGTTCCTGATGAAGCTATTAAGGGAAAGTTACAGAAAGCAAAGCATTTTCTTGAGCTATTCATAAGAAGCTCTACTTTAAAAACAAATACAGTGGCTTAAGAGTAAAAGTTTTGAGGAGCTGGAGAGATGGCTTAGTGGTTAAGCACTTGCCTGTGAAGCCTAAGGACCCCAGTTCAAGGCTTGGTTCCCCAGGACCCACATTATCCAGATGCTCAAGAGGGCGCATGCATCTGGAGTTCATTTGCAGTGGCTGGAGGCTCTGGCGCACCCATTCTCTCTCTTTCTCCCTGTCTGTCGCTCTCAAATAAATAAATAAAAATAACAAAAAAAATTTTTAAAAAAGCTTTGATGTTACACTTAGATTTGAATCCAACTCCACTTAGTAGCTGATGTTGTTGAAACATGTGCCTTACTTTTCTCATTTGTAAAATGGAGAGATAAGATCTCTCGTTTGTTGTTCTGTGGACTTTACAATGATACGTATGTATAGAACTGAGCACCATACCTAGTATACAAGTACTTCTCAAGCCATTGCTGCAATGTAAAGAGTAGGAAATGTTCGTTTGGCACTATTGTGTTTCTAACGGATCACCTATGACAGTGACATCATATGGCTTGACAAAAATAATTCCAATCCGAATACCTATGGGCTCCTCAATTAATACTAATTCCACTACCATCTCTAAGATACTTAATAGCCCCTCAAAAGAAGGCACTGTGCTATAACAAAAAGTTCCTAAACCAGGCATGCTGGTGCATACCTTTAATCCCAGCACTTGGGAGGCAGAGGTAAAAGGATTGCCATGAGTTCAAGGCCACCCTGAAACTACATAGTGAATTCCAAGTCAACTTGAGCTAGAGTGACCCTACCTTGAAAAACAAACAAACAAACAAAGTTGCTTTTTCCCAAAGGGTATGTGGACAAGATTTGAAGTTCCAGATCCACTCAAACTCCCCCTTATACCCCCAAAAAGCAACTTTGTCACTACAGACATATTTGTAGAACACACACCCAGATTTTTCTTGAAATTCCTGTTTCCTTTTCTCTTTCCCACCAGCCACTTTCACCCTTAGCCTAGAGTCTGTCTTTTGCCTCTGATTAGCTGCACTGGGTTTCACTGTCTCACATGCCCTAAGACTAATGTTACAGGTCTCCTGTGGCTTTGTATTTTATTTTTATTCCCTAAAAATCATCCTCCAGTGTAGTTGACCACAGGATGTTAATGCCCAGGTTGTACTTAAAGGTCTATCTGAAGCAGAGCAATGGGCATTGAATTGGACAGTTTTGCCTGAGGGATCATGTACACACTGTCTTGGGCTGTGGTACTCCCACAACCACCTGGGGTTAGAGTTTACACTGTCCCCTCACTTCTGCACTCACCAGAATTAATTGTGTTCATCAGTCTTTTCCATAAGGTCTCCTTCACTATGCTCTACACATTGAGCTCTCAAGAAGCATGCATCTAAAGACCAGGTGAATATACCCCACTTTATGAGTGGATGACTCAACAAGTATATTGTATTTGCTGTGGCCTGTGTTAATCCAGCAATTCAGTCTATTTTCACTGAAAATAGCAAAATACTGAACTATTTAGGTTGGAGCTAGTGAGGGAGAAAGTGAGTATTATGGAACACCCTGAAGGAGTTAGAAACACCAGAGGATCAAGTTTTCAAAAATATGTCTCTTCTGGGCTGGAAGTCTGTCCCAATGGTATAATGTCTTCCTAACATGCACTCCACAACATTCTAAAGCATTGAGCCTCAAATTAATTGACTCACTTTGGGGGGTGGTGCAGGTGCCTCATACATACTAAGCAGGATCTCCATAACTAGTCCATTCCCTTAAGCCTTCACTTTTTGAAAATCAAATTAAAATCAAGAAAAACAGAATTGATGAATTGCTATATGAGTACACAGTGTAAACGTCCCGAGTCAATCTGTAAAAAATCAAACCAGGGCTGGAGAGATGGCTTAGCGGTTAAGGGCTTGCCTATGAAGCCTAAGGAGCCCAGTTTGAGGCTCAGTTCCCCAGGACCCATGTTAGCCAGATGCACAAGGGGGCGCACACGTCTGGAGTTCATTTGCAATGGCTGGAGGCCCTGGCACACCCATTCTCTCTCTCTCTCTCTCAAACAAATAAATAAAAACAAAAAATTTTTTTAAAAAATCAAACCAGGGCTGGAGAGATGGCTTAGTGGTTAAGGTGTTTGCCTGCAAAGCCAAAGGACCTTGGTTCTATTCCCCAGGACCCACGTAAGCCAGATGCACAAGGTGGCACATGGATCTGGAGTTCATTTGCAATGGCTGGAGGCCCTGGAGTGCCCGTTCTCTCTTTCTCTCTCATAAATAAACAAAAATAAAGTTAAAAAAAAAAAAAAAAGCAAACCAGAGCAAGGCAGTCATTCATTACTCAACAAATACACATGAGAGCTAATTATGTACCAGGCAAAGGATCCAGGCGACCAAGCCAGAGGATCAAATGCTTGGGAATACCTCCAAACAAACCCAACAAGACCCTTGCTTCCAGTCTCTTTATACTGTAAAAGAAGGTCAATGTTGAAAACATGGCGGCTCCAAACAAACGGAGGGAGAAACGAAATGCTATAAGTAAGCCGGGAGTGGTGGCGCACGCCTTTAATCCCAGCACTTGGGAGGCAGGGGTAGGAGGATCGCCATGAGTTCAAGGCCACCCTGAGACACGCAGGTGAATTCTAGGTCAGCCTGGGCTAGAGTGAAACCCTACCTAGAAAAACCAAAAAAAAAAAAAAAAAAAAAAAAAAAAGGAAGAAAGGAAATGCTATAAGTAACTTGGACCCAAAGACATTCACTTATCTAGAGCTAAGTGTGACAGGAGATGAGAAGGAAGATCTGTATCACAAGTCCTGGCTCTGGTACCTCAGTGTGTCGACCAATTTTTCATGCAGCATAACCTTCCACCACTGCAAAAAGGGCCTTGAGATCTCAGATAAGATAAAGGAAGGTTACAGATGCTCTGATGACCTTTTTTCTTTTTGGCAAGAGGCTTCTGTCTGCTTGAAATAATTCTTTGCTGACACCTCTCTGAAAGCACCTCGATTAGTTTCAGTACACAGTCACAGTGTTAAAAGCTGGTATGCCTGGATTTTCCCTTGTGGGGAACCAACTGTCTTCACTAAAGGAGAGTTTAAATAGCAGGAGAGAGGTGGTGAGCAAGGTTGCTCTGAGCATGTAGTTCAAGAAGTAAAGCAGCAAACATTCTGTCAGTTAAAGTGTGATATGAAGCAGTATCTCTTCTTCTGTGTTTCATGTTAAACACTCACTACTGCATTGCAGACCCCCTTCACACCTCTGCAGGGGGACCCAGTTTGGGAAGGTCTTTATGGACTTTATTCTAACTTGAAGATCATAAGCTGATTTCTTTCATAATGATGGATATGGGCTTTTTTTAAATGCTGGTACGTAAACACTATATTTTAGAGTTGATTATCAACAGGAAGACAAAGCCTGAGCTTAGGTGTGTTTCTCCTGGACACTGAAAATTGTTTGCAGTTTCAGGTTAGCGCTCAGATCTTGGCTATGCTATTGTTTATCTTTCATGTAAACTGAAGGGATGCTGACTCACACAGGAATGTCAGGGCCCCATCTTCCACCTCATGCTCTGTACTTCCACCACATATGATTGACAGCTACAAATTCAGTTTATTTGCCCTCCCCCCTCCCCCCAGACACTGCCCTGACATCACTGCTCTTGACTGCTTGGAGAAGCTTTCCAGCTTTTCCCACCTGGTATCCTGGCATTATTTGCCCTCCCTCGAACAAGGGCACACATATGGTCATGCTGACACTTCTGTGGTACCCTAGAATAACTCAGTGTCCCTGTGAAGGCTCACATACCCTGCTGTAGCCCGGGCCTACCTATCTTTGCACATAGTCTTTCGTCCCTTTGTCCCATGCTCCAACTCTTTCAGCCATGAATCTCCGATAGTGCAACTCCAGCCCCCCAGCTGAGCACCTTGATCAATTATTTGTGACCCTGGAAGACACAGCTCAAAAATCACTCCATCTTCACACTTCTTGATCCTTTATACTATAATAAATATATATGAGCAGGTGTATGCTTAAAATGATTATTTCATGTAGATCTCCACACTCCCTAGAAAATTATATCAGTACTTTGCTTTTCTATCCTCTAAATGATTTTGCTTTGTATATACTATCCTATAATTAGTTAAACAATGTAATCATTAATATATATAATGTTATATATATTTTAGTATATATGTTATATATTATAATGTATATAATATATATTATAGTGTATATCATATATACTATATTATAACATATATATGTTATTGCTTGCAACTTAATATGGCTTAGATGTCTTTCTAAAGCACAGCTTTCCAAACACTCATTGGAAAATTTATCCTTAATTTCTTAGCATTTTGGCAGTTTTTCAATAGTGAAATTTAAGGATGTGTTAAATCCCAGATCCACAGTAGTTGGGAAGGTTGAAGGACCTAAAGTCAGAATCTTAGGTAACTTAATTAAGTTGAACATGACTTTGCTTGTCTAAGAAGTGCCTTAGGAAAGTTGGGAGTGAGGGGTGGAGCAGGCTAAGATGACTGCTGGCTTTTATCAGCAGTTCCAACTCTGAAAAACACATCAGTAAGTATGGAACCTGTTCATTAGCATTAGTGAATATGGCACTTGATCAGTACCAGTGACCATGGGACCTGATGCTTTACTCTCCCATCTCAACACAGCACAGCTACAGACAGTGCTCTCGTATGTGCCATGATCAGCTATGGAGTTTTTAGAGACTCAAAAATTACCAGGGCTGAGGAGATGGCTCATCAGTTAAAGTTGTTTGTTTGCAAATCCTGTATGACCTGGCTTTGGTTCCTCAGCATCCATGTAAAGCCAGATACACTAAGTGGTGCATGTATCTGTAGTTTGTTTGCAGCAACAAGAGGCCCAGGTGCTCCCATACACACACTTTCTCTCAAACAATAATACCAGAGCAGGTAGAGTTTGGGGGGAGCAAGAAGCTTGAGATGGAGGAACTAGGTGCATGCATTGGTGGGATATAATGGAAAGGACTTTCAGAGCTGTATCACTTTCATGTGTTTCTCTCTCAAAAGTCCTACTAGGGATTGTGGTCCTTCCCCAGAAGTTCTACCCAAAACTAAACCAGGTAGTTTTAGATATAGAACAACCATCAGCCCAAAGGTGACACTTTAGATAAGTGATTTACTGGATGAAGAGATGGCTTAGTGTTAAGGCACTTGCCTGCAAAGCCAAAGGACCCAGGTTTGATTCCCAGGACCCACATAAGCCAGATGAATGTGACTGGTGTTCATCCGCAGCAGCTGGAGGCCCTGGCATGCCCATTCTCTCCCTCTCTCTCTCTCCCTCTCTCCCTTCTTCCCTCCCTCTTAAAAAAAAAAAAAAAAGAATGAGTGATTTATCTCAGTGTCCTAGTAATTGAGGAAATAGACATTTCATCTAACTGCAAACCCAGTGCACCTGGGTACTTTGAAGATGTCCCTACTCACCAAAGAGGTAGGGATGAGGGCAGGGAATGGGTGGCTGAGAGGTTTGAAGTTGTAAATCTAATGGGGACGGGTGTAGAGAATGCTAAAGAACTCGTGCTCTCTAATCATATTGCTTTAAATATAATCAAAGGGTAAAGAAAGTAATTGGAGACTTCATGAAGCTGCAACCTATTATAAAACTCCATAATGCCTGTTAGCTATAGAAGACCTTGATATCTGCCTCCTGGCCCTTCCCTGGGGATAGAACAGACTTAGCTAATGGTAACTAGAACTTGCAAATACTCCATGCTTTCTAGGGCATACTGTCCATGCTGAATGTACAACAGAAACGTTTTAAATTGGCAGACAGTAAGAGATGTTGCACAAATACACAGTGCTAACAAGTGTGGGGACAAACATACAGATCTGCTATTATTCCTCTGGGTCCTGGTTTCCTTGTGTACACAAGAATTGTTACTAATTCTACAGTTGTAAGATTTTGTGACTCTTAGTTACCTGTCTGAACATTGTGAGAGCCAAACTGCTATGCCAGAAGACCCTCACTGAAGACTAAAACTGTTAATCATACCGGTTTGCCACCTGTCTCCCACGCTTAGGTAAATAAGATAGCATGATGAATATGGAGCTCATGATCTCTCTTTTCTGTTAAGAAACAGAAAATTCTAAATACACTCTTCCTATATCACAGACATTTGGTTACTAATCCCTTTCAGATATCTGATACCAACAGAAACTCTTAGCCTTAAAGCCAAAAAGGAAGTTTGCTTTACAAAAAATAGAGGGAAGGGGCTGAAAAAAACTCAAGGTTACTATAAAAGCCATGAGAGAGTCAAGGATTAGCACCAAGGTTTGCTTTCTGTTGCATATTGTGTATCTCCTACCAGGCCCAAAAGAGCTGGCTGGCATTTGAGAAACAAAATAGTGTGTCTTTATTTCTCTGCATTTTGCATTTTTTTTTCTATTATAGTCCCATCCATAGCACAATGGCTTTAGATTGAACCTAGAGTTACCCGTCAGGGAAGGTTTCGGGGGTGAAAGAAAGTTAGAGAAGTCCTCTCTGCCCAGGTGATAGTTGAGATCAGAATGGAGGAAGCAGGACGCTAAGAATTTCTCTGTGTCCTTTCTCAGCCTCCACTAAGTGTGATCTGGAAGCAATGAATATACTACCTGGCTGAAACAAAAGGATGCCTGTTGGGGGGCCTTGCGCCCCATCTGCATAAATTCACCCCTGACAATAGCAACGCCTTTCAGACCAGACTAAAGTCTGTTTCATTCAGATTGAAAGTTAGTAGGAAGCTTCTAACTGTTCCCAAACTGCTTAATCAGTAAAGAACACTACCATAGACAATAAAGCTGACAGAAGCTGTTGGAAATGTGGCAAACTGTATTTACAATACAGTGGCTGACATTTAACACTGATCAGTGGTATTAAAGGGTGTAGTACTTGTGCCTCAGCATTTAATGTGAAGCTCTCCCTTAAGAGTGATTCCAACAAGGGTCAGCCTGAGGGAATGCATTCATCTGGGGGTACTCTGATTCTTACAGACATGATAGTATAGGGATGATTGCATGTTTATCCCACACATACCACTAGTTGAAATCTTCCCTGAGGGAGCTCAAACAACCAAATAGGAAAATGGAAATGGAAATCCAAGTCAGGCACACACTAGTAATACTGTCACTTGGGCCCTTTGCAGGGGGATAAGGAGTTCAAGACCAGCCTGGTCTACATAAGTTTGAGGCCATCCTGGGCCCTGAAAAAGAGAAAGACAGAAAGAGAAGAAAAAATCTAAGGCAGGTATTCATCATTAATTTCACAGATCCACAGGGGAAAGTGGGAGCCTTTGAAGTCCTTCTACAAGTCCGCATGCCCTAAGGGCCAGAGGAACTACACCTGAGAAGGTTTGAAGAATCACCTTTAAAGTGAGGATCCATTTGAACTTGCACGCTGTTGTCTGAGTCAGTGTTTCCAAACTAGGCAACAACAGAACCACAACGTTTTGGCCTCGGCCACTTTAAAAAAGTAACTTAAAAAACAGCTACCTTGCTTTTACAGCAGCGGTAACAGAATTTGGTCAGAGACTTGCTTACTTGACCCATTTATTTATAGCAACTTGTTTATATCTTTTTGAAGTTACAATAGGCTATTGTTCAGTTGCATACTCTAGAAATATATGGCAAATTATCCTAAAGTGTCCTACTGGTACAGATTTTATTTTATTTTTAATTTTATTTTTTGGTTTTTCAAGGTAGGGTTTCACTCTAGCTGAGGCTGACCTAGAATTCACTGTGTAGTCTCAGGGTGTCCTTGAACTCATGGTGATCCACCTACCTCTGCCTTCCAAGTGCTGGACTTAAAAGCATGCGCCACCACGCCCAGCTAGATTTTATATATATATATATGGTAGGGCACTAGTGATTATTTCGAGTTGCTTTTATTTGCTAGCTTTTTGGGAACGGCTGAAGTTCCTTAGCATTCCCCACCCTCTTCTCTCAGCAGCCTGCTGATGAGACTTGTACAAACTAAAACTTAGGGGGTCAGAAGTCTCAGACTCTTCTGCTGATCTCTCAGTTATCATTGTGGACTGCTTTGAGGTTCTGCTTTTTTATTCCCGTGGTCCCAACTGAAGTTAAATTCCTCTTTTAGAGCACCTATAAATAGCGTAAAAACAAGACTGGCGTTTTCGTAGGTTTCAATGCAGTCACTTAGCCTACTTGTGAAAACTCTTACTAGGTACTTAAGAACGTGCCTACCTTATTTACTTTTGCTGTTATTTGCTGATAAAAACAAATCTCCTGCTCGGAGCAGTAGGAATAGCTTTTAAATGCATGACAGTCTTAAGGGGAGAATTCGTATGTTAATAAGCTCTTCCAAGTGAGAAGTAGGTTAAACGTGCCATTTGCTGGCATTGTTATGGGCAGCGTAGAGATGATTTCTTTAGCACTTAGCCCCTGCTGGGCGAGGAGAGTAGTTCGGTTGGTAGAGCGCCTACCCAGCGTGAGTGAGACCGTAGGTTCGAGCCTCAGCACCGCCCCCAGCACCGAGTGGTAGCCTTGCAAATTCCGCCGGCGTTTGTGGCTCGCTCGCGCGTGCACCTGCGGGCGGGGGAAGTTTACATAAGCTTCCCGGGGTGTTCGCCTGACTGCAGCTCCGGCCACTGGCAGCCCCGGAGAAGGGATGGAGCGGACCGAGGTAGGTGCTGAGCCTCGCGCCAGGTAACTTTCCGAGGGCTGCGGCGCGGGCTGACCGGCCGGGCCACGGTCAGCAGTGACCGTTCCTGGAAAGCGGGCGGCGGCGCGCTGGGGCCGGGCGGCGCCTCCTGCGGACGCGAGCGGGAGCCGGGCCGCGGAGGGTGGGATCGGCAGGAAGGGAAACGGTTACTTTTGTTTATTTTCTATTTATTTATTTATTTTTTTGCCGGCGGGCTCCGGTTACTTTGGAAGCTGGCGGGGCCGGCTGCAGAGACGCGCTCCACTGGGCGCCGCGGGACCCCGAGCCGAGCGGAGCGCAGCGGAGGCACGCGTGCCGGGGCGCGGGGGCGCCGGGCCGCGCCGCTGCGGGAGGTCGCCACGTCGTCGCTTAGCTGGGGGAGGGGCCGGGGCCGGGGGCGCGGGGTGAGCCCCAGCGCGCGGCGCGCGAGACCCCGGCCGCTCCGGCAGGCAGGTGCGGGGGCCGGGCCGACGGGGCGGAGGCGGGCGTCCGTGGGGCCCGAGCTCCGGGCGGACGCGCTGCGGCGACGCCGTCCCCCCCTCGGGCCGTGGGGCAGATCGGCCGGCTTCCGCGACGCGCAGGCCCGGGCGGCCCGACGCCGGAGCCCACGCGCCCCCTGGCGGCCGTCGTCGCGGGCCGGGGCGCCGAGCCGGCTGCGCGCGGGGACCCGCGGCCACGCCCGCGGAGGCGGCTTCCTAGCCCGGCGGCGGGGGGAGTTCGTCTTCGCGGCTCGAGTCTGGTGACTTCTCCAGCACTTTATTGAGGTGTCAAACGAGCGCTGTGAGTTTCACAAAGGGGAGTGTTGTTCGCGAGCCAACAGGTGACGGGGTGAAACCCGAGTCTGTGTGTACATTGGAGTTAAGTCTGGCTGCCGTTTCCTTGGAGCGGTGTGGAAAATAGAAATTGAAAAGAAGGAAAACCAATAGACGGACGGGAACACGGTTTTGAGAAAATAGCTGCGCGCCCCGCTGTGGAACACGGTGAACTCGTTAAGGCAGAGCCTCCGCGGTGCGGTGCGTCGTGGGCCGCGGCGCGCACTGGGGAGCTGCCGTGGGGGCCCCGCGCTTTGCCATCGAGATTCCCCCTTCTGTTAAGCAGGCTGTCTTACTGTCGTGGAATGTATCTGCGCATGAAACTAGGATGCCTTGAAAGAATTACGCATTTCCTCTTGGAAAAATGGTTAGTTTGTTGACAACTGGTGGAACAAAACAGCTGGGAAAATGTGCAAATTGGATGGAAGTTTACCTGGAAAATACAGAACATGTCAAATGGCAAATAAACCAGTGCCACCAATTGCTGGTATGAAGTCCTTTTAGTAAAGGAATGTGCCATAAGCAATATGACTTCATTATGTTTTTGTTTTTCAGCACAAGTGAAGTTGGCTTGGGTTTGTTGGCAGTCACTTCTGTCTAGCTAACCAGAAGCATTGAATGGTCTTTAGGGGCGTGGACTTTAAAGGAATTACAGCGTTACATCTCTTTACTGTGCAGTTTAGACCTAGGTCAAAATAGTTTTTAATCACTCTTGGATTCATTTTTAACGTTATAAGCAAGGCAATGTGTTTATCATAAAAGCTATGTAGTTTTTATTTTGAAAAGAACAGGTTTCTGTACCATCAGGCTTGCGTGTAGTTGAGTTCACCTGCATGTTTAGTCTGGAAGAATTTGAGTAGTTTTGAATGGGGGACCTGGGATCTACATCCTCTTGCACCAAAGCCTTGTTAACAAGCAGATTAACAAAGACGCTGTTCAACAGTTTGGCCCACAGGATGGCATTTAGCAGCGGGGGACACCTGGGGAATGTTAGCCCAACTGACTTCACAAATCAGTATCTGTTCAGGTTTTTGGTGATCAAAGGATCTCTAACTTCCTCAGGCATGTTCAAACAAGAAATACTTTCTCATAGGAATCCTGCAATGTTGTGGCAATCTCTATGTAGAGACTAGCATGGAATTTCATTGGGAAAAGTATTGGTAATTAGGAAAATGACTTTAGGTTTCATATCCAGTGTCACCACTGAAAATGATTGTTCCATATTTGCACAGTTGTGATTTGATTTGGTGAATTGATTCAAGAAAATGATCACTCGGAGATGTACAGTTGTAATCTTAGTACAGCCAAGGGAATTCATTCTCTGGAGCACCCGCAAATTCTTTCTCCTTCGGAGTGGCTGTCATATTTACACATTGACATGTAATTTTTCAATCTTCTAAGACTCAAAGCTGTATTTTTGACTTAGTGTCCCCTTCCTTTTCACTTTCCTCCCCAAGCCTCCATGTTTAGGCTTCCTTAGGAGCCAACGGGCCCCTCCCAGGCTTCTTTTTCCTGACCCTCACTACCATGTCAGTCTCCTTCAAAGGCCAGAAACACACTGTGGCATCTTCTACTTGTTTGTCTTCATCATTTCCCATTTCCTGTGGTGTCAAAGGTACAGCTTCCTGCCTGGCATGTATGAGTTCTTGACCATCTAATATGACCTGGGTACCATTGCTGTCCATTGTTGCCTGGCATGTATGTGTCTTGGCAAACGGATCAGGTACCGCTGCTGTTCATTATTGCTTTTGTGGAAGAATCTTGCTCCTGGAAAAACCATCCTCTTTGTGCTTCTGAGCCTTCACTTACCATGCTGCCTTAGTAAGTGCTCTGCGGGGAGGGGGGGGACAGCAGTGGAGGCTCATCTATGGATAGCTCAAGGTCAGCTTAGCTATCCTGGGCAGAGCATACAGCCTGGTAGAAAATAAAGTGATGGTAAGTAACTGCAGTAGCAAAGCAAAGTAATACAGCTGCTTTGGGGGATCAGAGATGTGGTCCCCAAGGGAATGCCATCTAATTTTCCCAGTGATTCCTGTGCCCTCATCTAAGTGTGATCACTCTGTATTTTTTTTTAAATTTTTTATTTATTTATTTGAGAGCAACAGACACAGAGAGAAAGACAGAGAGAGAGAGAGAGAGAGAGAGAGAGAGAGAATGGGCACGGCAGGGCCTCCAGCCTCTGCAAACGAACTTCAGATGCGTGTGCCCCCTTGTGCATCTGGCTAACATGGGACCTGGGGAACCGAGCCTCGAACTGGGGTCCTTAGGCTTCACAGGCAAGCGCTTAACCGCTAAGCCATCTCTCCAGCCCCACTCTGTATTTTTGAGCAAACTTTTTCAAAGATAGTTGCCTAATTTACAAAATAACTGGGAGCAACAATTTTTTTTTTTTTTTTTTTTTTTGAGGTAGAGTTTCACTCTAGCCCAGGCTGACCTGGAATTCACTATGTAGTCTCAGGGTGGCCTCCAACTCATGGAGATCCTTCTACCCCTGCCTCCCAGGTGCTAGGATTAAAGGCATATGCCAGCATGTCCGGCAACAATTATTTTTAAGTTGTTGGTTATGGGCACAAGACAGTAGTAGTAGGAATCAAAACATAGCAGCAGGAAGAAAAACACATACAGATAGTTTGCTGGTCATTGGAAAGTTATGGGTTATGGTTTAGGAACTGCAGCTCTGGACAACAGTTCCTTGTGGCACAATGACCCTAAACTACCCCATATTCAAGGTGAAGAACAGGTTCCCATGTCACCCCCAGATGGAGGTGGAACTCCTATTTCTGGAATTCTGAAACCATTGCACTTTCCACTGTGCTTAACATGAAAACAAGTCATCAGCCAGTGGCCAAGCCATCTGATTTCCACACTCACTACACTAGAGAGGAAGGAAATGCATAATGTGATGAACCATTCTTATCACACTGGGCACAGTATTTTAAAGTTCTGGCCATTTTCCCTCTTTTTGATATTCCCTAGAATTCATCAGCAGTGATCTTAAATATAAGGAGTGAATGAATCTAGAAAGTAAATGTCAGGAGGCATTCTTCATTATACCGCTGGGTGATTTAGGACATAATATAATTTAGGGGACTAGTGTCCCTCATAGCCAGCACGTGACAGAAGCCATTTAAAGCTGTTGCTCAGCCTAGGACCCATGTGCTCTGCCAGTGCCCACTGTGTGCAGCCCAGGTTGACTGTGGGACTGGTAGGAGCTTGCCCTCAAGACTGCTGGGGATGGTGGCAAAATTGTCATTTAGGAGGCTAGAACCCTCCTGAACACGCGCATGCACACACACACACAAACACAACAAAACTCAGGTGTGAACATGATGTCTTCCTTTGTTACTAGCTTGGTGTTCCTATTCTAGATGCCACTGATCTGCTTTAAGGAAACTTGTCCAATCACAGTGGAAGTAATAATGTCATTTAGTACAGTGCAATTGTGACTCTAATGCTATCTAGTCATATAATTCTTTCCTGACTGGGAACGTTTTTGCAGCCTTATACCATCTTTGGAAGGAGAATGGTAGTTCTTTTTTTAAAAATAATTTTTATTCACTTATTTGAGAGAAAGAGACACACACACACAGAGGAAGAGAGACAGAGAGGAGGGGTGTGCCGTGGGCTCTAGCCACTGCAAACAAACTACAGACTCATGCATCACCTTGTGTATCTGGTTTATGTGGGTCTTGGGGAATCGAATCTGTGTCCTTTCACTTTTCAGACAAGCACCTTAACCACTAAGCCATCCCTCCAGCTCCAGTGGTAGCTATTTTTAAAGAACAAGGTCCCAAGATGTCTAGTGACTTGTAAAAAGCACTGAAACTTCAGAGCACCTCAACCCTAGGAGAGCATGTTCTCACTGCTCTTTCTCTTGGGTCAGATGTTCTCTTGACAATTATATGATGATTGAGAAGTCATGCATCTGCAAGTTGTCTGTGTTTGGTTCTTTTTAAATGGTAAGAAGTAGCCATCTTGCTGTTTTTAAGGAAGAGGGGAGAGCAAGGACAAAGGGGGGAAATGGAGCAGTCACACTTTCTACGGCTTAGCTTGCATGAAACACTACCCCCATGACAATTTCTTGTCTAAGAAAAGAGTATCCCAGCTCTCTACTGCTTGTTTCTCACTTTCCTGTTGTCTGTGCCCTTTAGTTTTTCATTTCTCTATTTGGCTCTTAAAGGTGGCATTTTAATCTTCAAGAATCGCAAAGAACTCATAACTTGTTTGAATTCAAGGTCCTGTTGTCTGTGCTTGACCTTAACATCATCCTTCATGGTGTGACTGGATATGAAAGGTTTTGCTTTCTCTACACATTTGCCTAGTGAAGTAACCTCTATTTAGAATTGTAACAAACTCATGAGAAAAGCCTGAGAAAATTGTACTTAACCCCTGTATGTGGAGATTTATTTGTTTTCTTACTTATAAAGAGGCACTGGAGAAGTGGGACTCTTACCAGTGCACTGCCGGTCCTAGTAGAGAGCTGGTGTCACTGTGTGTCACTTGTGGTTGCATCCACTCACTAAAACAGCACTTCACAAGCAAGACAGTAAACTGCCTCTGAGTAATCACAGCATACTGATACATTGAGCTGTTCTGGCTTTTCATTCTTTTTTTTTTTCCCCTCAGTATCTAATATGCCTTGCTTACACATGGGTAGTGGTGGTTTGGATTTTCTCTTTGTCTGTTTCTTAGTATTGAACCCAGGTCCTCTTCCCTACCAACCTTACAATCTACCATTGAGCCATATCACCAACGTCCTTGCACATAGGTTTTGCTATTTTTTAAAATATTTTATTTATTTATGAGAGAGAAAGATACAGAAAGAGAAAAAGATAATGGGCACACCAAGGCCTCTAGCCACTGCATACAAACTCCAGACACATGTTCCCTCTTGTGCATCTGGCTTACATGGGTCCTAGGGAATCAAACACAGGTTCTTAGGCTTCGCAGGCAAATGCCGTAACCACTAAGTCATTTTCCTAGTCCCCAGTTTTGCTATTTTTCAAAATTTTTATTTATTATTTAGTTGAAAAACAAAGAGGCAAGTAGAGAGAGAGAGAGAGAGAGAGGAAGAAAGAGAGAATGGGTACAATCAGCACTTATAACCACTGCAAAGAAACTTCAGATACATGTGCCACCTTGTGCATCTGGTTTACATGGGTACTGGGGAAATGAACCTGGGTCATTAGGCCTCACAGGCAAGCACTTAGCTGCTAAGGCATCTCTCCAACCCAGGTTTTGTTATTTTTAAATACATATTTTTATTTTATATTTATTCATTTGCAGTATAGAATTTTATTATTGACAGTGTCTATACTTATAGACAAGAAACCATAATTTCCTCCCCTCCCCCACTTTCCCCTTCACAACTCCATCATATCCCCTCCCCCTCTCTCCTAGTCTCTTATTTTGATGTCATTGTCTTTTTCTCCTATTATGAGGGTCTTGTCAAGGTCCTGCTATGCCCTTGTGAGGTCGTGGATATCAAGACCTATTTCTGTCTGGACAGTTGCATTGTAAGGAGTCGTACCCTTCCTTTGGCTCTTACATTCTTTCCACCACCTCTCCCATAACGAACCCTGAGTATTGGAGGGTGTGATGGAGATGTTTCAGCGTTGGACAGTCCTCTATCACTTCTCAGCACTATGTTGCTTTTTAGGTCATCCTAGTGGTCACTGCCATCTGAAAAGAGAAGCTTCTCTAACCAAAAGTGAGAGTACCATTAATATATGAATATAAACAGTATAGTGCTTACTGGGAAGTTTGGTGAGCAAAATATATTAATTTAACTCACAAGAGCAGGCTTTATACCTCTGAGTCTCATGGCCTCCCCTGCCATAGGCTTTTGATTAGGTTGTGAGTATATATTCCCTCCCACAGAGTGGGCCTCCAGTCCAGTTAGAGAGCAGTTGGTTTCCTTTAGAGCAGACATGCCACTATTGCACCTATTCAGTCATTTGGCCTAGCTGGCCAAACTTGAGGCTTCCAGTATCCATTGTTTTCACAACTGATGACTTCTGTCTCCCATAGGATTGCATGCACTGCAGCTTTTTCCAGCTTTCAGTTGGCTGGTCTATAGGGAGAAGGTTTTCAGCTCAGTCCCAGCTTGATTTCTTAGTGACCTTGCTGTCCAGGAATGGGGAGTCTTCAGCAATAGGGTCTTACCATTTGTTACTCTTGGGAATCCTAGGGCCTTGGCAATAGCCTATAATGTTTTGGAGGCAACAGGAGCCTCCCTGGCCAACAACTCACTGGAAGGCATCCCTGACACTGACACTGAAAATTTTCTAGTAACAATCTGTGGCTTCTGGATGTGCCATTAATCCAAAAAAGTAAGCTTTCATATGTCTTATTCAGAATATCTTGAATATTGATCGCCCTTCTCCCTCCCCCCGCCCTTTTGCTACTCAGTCTCTTCCCCTGGCCTTGCTTAGGTCTTTCCCCGCCCTATAATCTGTTCCTCTACTTACATATATACAATACCATCCCCTTAAGTCCTTCCTTTTCTCCTCTCTTATAGTCTTTTTCTAGCTTACTGGCCTCTGCTATTGATTTTTGGTTCCAGCGTACATAGAAGTCTACACATTTGTAGCTAGGATCCACATATGAGAGAGAACATGTGATGTTTGGATTTTTGGGTCTGGGTTACCTCATTTAATATAATCCTTACCAGATAAATCCATTTCCCTACAAATTTCATAATCTCATTTTTCATTATTGCTGAATAGAACTCCACTGTGTAAATATACCACATCTTTATTATTACCACATCTAGGCTATTCATGAGGGAGATTGGTCTGTACTTTTTTTGTTGTTCTGTCTTTGTCTAGTTTTGGCATCAGGGTGATGCTGGCTTCATAGAAGGAGTTTGGTAGAATTCCTACCTTTTCTATTTTGTGGAAAAGTTTGAAAAACAGTGATGTTAGTTCTTCCATGAAGGTCTGGTAAAATTCACCAGTGAATCCATCTGGGCCTGGACATTTTTTATTTTGGAGCCTTTTTTTTTTTTTTGAGAGCGACAGAGAAAGAGGCAGAGAGAAAGAGAGAGAAAGAGGGAGGGAGAGAATGGGTGCACCAAGGCCTTCAGCTACTGATAATGAACTCCAAATGCATACACCACCTTGTGCATCTAGCTTACATGGGTCCTGAGGAATCAAGTCTTGAACCAGGGTCCTTAAGCTTCACAGGCAAGGGCTTAACCACTAAGCCATCTCTCAAGACCCAGGTTTGGAGACTTTTTATAACTGCTTGGATCTCTGTACTTATTATAGGTCTGTTTAAATGGTTTATCTCATCTTGATTTAATTTTGGTAGGTCATCTGCATCAAGGAAATCATCTATTTCTTTCAGATTTTCAGACATAGAGGCATATATATTCTTAAAGTATATCCTTATGGTTTTCTGAATTTCTTTGGTATCTATTGTCATGGTGCCTTTTTCATCTCTAATTTTATTAATTTTTGTCTCTTCTGTCCTTCTGGTCAGATTTACTAAAGGTTTATCAATCTTGTCTATCCTTTCAACGAATCAACTCTTTGTTTTATTGATTCTTTTGATTGTTTTGTTGGTTTCTGTTTCGTTAACTTCTGCCCTAATCTTTATTATTTCTTCCCATCTACCAATTTTTGCCTTGCCTTGTTCTTTTTTTTTAATATTTTTTTGTTTATTTTTTATTTATTTATTTGAGAGTGACAGAGAGAAAGACAGATAGAGGGAGAGAGAGAGAATGGGCGAGCCAGGGCTTCCAGCCTTTGCAAACGAACTCCAGACACGTGCGCCCCCTTGTGCATCTGGCTAACGTGGGACCTGGGCAACCGAGCCTTGAACCAGGGTCCTTAGGCTTCACAGGCAAGCACTTAACCGCTAAGCCATCTCTCCAGCCCCTTGTTCTTTATCCAAGGGCTTAAGGTGAAGTATCAAATTATTTACTTGTGAACTCTCTAATTTCTTAATGTAGGCACTTAGAGCTATAGATTTCCCTCTTAGGATTGCTTTCATTGTGTCCCAAAGGTTTTGGTATGTTGTATTCTCATCATCATTTCATTCTACAAATTAATTGATTTCCTTTTTGATTTCTTTAATGACCCTTTCATCATTCAGTAGTGTACTATTTAGTCTCCATGAATTTCTGTATGCTCTGTAGTTTTTCTTGTTGCTGATTTTTTAGTTTAATCCCACTGTGGTCAGATAGATATAAGGGATTATTTCAGTTTTCCTGTATTTAAGATTTGCTTTGAGTCCTAATATGTGGTCTCTTTTGGAGAATGTTCCATGTGCTGCTGAGAACAATGTATATTCTACAGCATTTGGATGGAATGTTCTGTAGATATCTGTTAGGTCCATTTGTTCCATGTCATCATTTAATGCAGATGTCTCTCTGTTTGTTTTTTGCTGGGATGACCTGTCAATTGATGAGAGTAGGATATGGAAGTCACCACTACGATTGTGTTTGGTGTTTTCTGTGACCTTAGTTCTAATAGTGTTTGTTTGATGAAATTGGGAGTCCCCATATTAGGTGCATATACGTTTAGGATTGTCCTGTTGGAGTGTTCCTTTAATCAGTATAAAGTGACCTTCTTTATCTTTCCTCACTAATGTTGGTTTGAAGTCTATCCTGTCAGATATTAGGATAGCAACCCTGGCTTGTTTCTAGACCCATTTGCTTGAAATATGTTTTCCATCCTTTCACCCTAAGACAGTATCTATCTTTTATTGAGAGATGAGTTTCCTGGAAGCAACAAATGGCAGGATCCTGCCTTTTAATCCAGTCTGCAAGCCTGTGTCTTTTTGTTGAGGCATTGAGACCATTGTTATTAAGAGTTATTATTGAAAGATATGTATTTATTCTCTCTGTTCTTCTTGTTTTGTAGTGCTTTCTGATTTACCCTTACTTTCTTGTTTGAACTGTTGAGTATAGTTTATTTATTCCTGTTTCCTCATGTGTGTGCTTTGCTTTCTCTTCACTATAAAAGGACCTGCTTTTTCTAACTGCTTTCAATATATTCTCTTTTGTTTGTGAGTTTAGTAGTTTAATTATAACATGGCAAGGAGAGGTTCTTTCCAGGTTTTGTCTGTTTGGTGTTCTAAAAGCTTCCTATATCTGCATTGGCATTTCTTTCCCAATTTGGGGAAAATTTTGTTCTATGATTTTGCTGTAAACACCTACTATGCCTTTGGTTTGAAATTCTTCCTTCTATTTTACCCTGATCTTTTCATAATGTCCCCAATATCTTAAAATTCCCATTCATACCTTCCTATGAGCTTATCTTTCTCTTTGTTGGACTGTGTTAGATCTGCCACCTGGTCTTCTAGTTTAGATAGTCTGTTCTCCATCCATTCTACTGGTGAAACTTTCCACAGAGTTTATTTGACTATGTTTTACAGTGCTAGAGTGCCTGGTTTTTCTTCAGTACTTCTATTTCCTTACTTATGTCTTGTAATGACCTTCTTATTTCATTAAGCTGGTTTCCTGTGTTCTCTTGGAATTCCTTCAGGAGTTTGTTTTCTTCTTTAATTCCTTTGTTTTCTTCTTTGAGTATAGGTAAAATCATTTTTTTAAATCATTGTCAGGCATTTCATCTAAAACAGTCTCATTGGGGGGACCATTTCTGATGGATTTATAATTTTTCATAGTGTTGTATTGTCTTGATTCTTTGTGTTTCTTGTATTATAATGTAGTGATTTTTGCATCCTGAGTTGATTTAATGCTTGGGCTTTCTAATTATCTGTGGTGCTCTTAGACTTGGAAGTCCAACTTTATGTACCTTCAGAGTAGTAGTTTAAGGTGCCAAGTATAGCTCTTGTATTCCAGTCCAACCACAGAAGTAATCCTACGTGTTGAGTTTGCCTCCTATTCAAGTATTCCAGTGGGCTGGGTAGAGCATTTTGTTAGTAAATTCTAAAATTCATCTGAGCAATATACACATTCAATAAAAACCGTCACAGAGTATGCAAATATGGGGATTGAAACCAACAAAGCCAAAATTTCTAAGGGTGTGTGTTGCTGTACACCCTTAATTCTGTCAGCTAGGAGGTTGAGACTTCTGTTCTGAGTTGGGTTCCAAGTCGACCTGGGTCTGAATCAGACACTTCCCCCAATAATGATAGAAGAAAAAGACAAAGGCCCTATGTATCTGAAAATATCAAATGCAACAATAGGCAACCCCAAAATACAACCTAATTGAAAATGGTAACCCCAACAATGAATATGTAACCCATAACCTGCCCTGACATGATTAGTACTTCCAGTGCAGGTACCTGCTTTTCTGTCAGTTGGCCTCATTACCTTTTGGCGTGGCTTCCAATCTCACCAGTGCTGAGTGCCCACCTCTACCCCTCCATGTTGTGCTGTGGAGCTGGTGCTCTGATCAGCTGTGCTGAATGTCCTGCCACAGGGGGCTGAATGCATTCTCTGGAGGTTTGTGGTTCTGACCATGGGGGGTGGGAAAGTGCAGGAAGCCTAGAGTTGTACTGGAACTGCTCAGCTGGTCCTGCCTGTGTCCCTTTCAGCAGCTCCTTATTTGTCTTTCCTTCAGGTTTTGTGAGGTTGGAAAAATCCCCCATTTGGTCTTTGCTCCTGCAGCTGGGTGCTGGGCCTGGTGGGCTTGTGGATCCAAAGTGCCTTGGTGGGATTCTGGCTGGTTTCTTCCTTTCTGGTAGATCTTGATCTCTCCTGCTTCTCTGCTCTGGCCAATAAAAACCTATACACCTTCATTTGTCAGAAGAAAAGTTTATTTTGCTATGGTGATGCTTAAATCCCTACCTAGGCTGGTTTTGGTGTGACTCCTATGCCAGTACATATTTTTAAAAGATACAGTTAACTGTGGTTTATAGGAGAATGGAGTAAGCCAGGCGTGGTGGCGCACGCCTTTAATCCCAGCACTCGGGAGGCAGAGGTAGGAGGATTGCCATGAGTTCAAGGCCACCCTGAGATGACAGAGTTAATTCCAGGTCAGCCTGGACCAGAGTGAGACCCTACCTCGAAAAACCAAAAAAAAAAAAAAAAGAGAGAACGGAGTAAATAGGCTCAAATGGATTCCATGAGAAGTAGTGGGAGAGATGATGAAGATGACAATGATAACAAAGCCCAGGGAGTGCAGTGAGGACACCTGAGAAGTCTAGGTGAAGGGCATATAGGAGTTTTCTATTCTTGCACTTGTTTTGAAAATTGAAATTAAAAGTTAGGAGGAGGGCTGGAGAGATGGCTTAGTGGTTAAGGCATTTGCCTGCAAAGTCAAAGGATCCTGGTTCGATTCTCCAGGACCCACATAAGCCAGATGCACAAGGGGCACAGGCACCTGGAGTTGGTTTGCAATGGCTGGAGACCCTGACATGCCTGTTTTTTCTCTCTCTCCTCTTCTTTCTCTCTCTCTGTCAAATAAATAAAATATTTTTTTGTTTATTTTTTTATTTGAAAGCGACAGACACAGAGAGAGGCAGATAGACAGAATGGGCGTGCCAGGGCCTCTGGCCACTGCAAACGAACTCCGGACGTGTGCGCCCCTTGTGCTAACTTGGGTCCTGGGGAATCGAGCCTCAAACCGGAGTCCTTAGGCTTCACAGGCAAGCACTTTAACTGCTAAGCCATCTCTTCAGCCCAATAAAATATATTTTAAAAGAGGAGGAAAAGACGATGACATCAAAACATAAGAGAGACTAATGGAGAGAGAAAAGGGATATGATGGAGAGTGTAGTTGTGAAGGTGAAAGTGAGGGGGAGGAGGGAATTATCATGGTTTATTGTCTTAAGTTTAGAAGTTGTCAATAAAAAATAATACATTTTAAAAAAGTTAACAAAAATAGGGCCATATGTGGTAGCTCACACCTTTAATCTCAGCACTTGGGGGCAGAGGTAGGATTGCCATGACTTTGTGGCCACCCTGAGACTACATAGTGAATTCCAGGACCCTACTTTGAAAAACCAAAGGGAAAAAAAGTTAATAAAAATAAAGTTCAGGGCCACTTTTATCCATCTAATGTTAATTCTACCAAAAGACAAAAAAAAAAAAAAAAAAGGCATGATGAGAAAAATGTATAGCTTTTTAACATAACCTCTGCTTTGGATAGTTGCATTTCTAGAGTAACTCAGCCTGATTATAAACCTGATTGCTGCTCCTGTTCACATGAGCAACCCAAAACACAACACCTGGAAATGAAGCAAATGGAATTTTCTGTTTGACTGTAATTTCCCATGGCCTTATGTGCTTGGCCTGAAAGATGGTATTTTGCCAGACCAAATGTTTGTAGACCTCCTCAGAAGCCCTTCAACCAGGACTAAAGCATATGCAGTGACCAGTTCCCCTTTTGCTCTTGTGCTGAGTAATACAACATATGAATGTGCATGCCTAAGTCAAAGTATTTTTGAGGTTACATTTTTATTGACCATTTTTATTGTGACTCTTACAAGTATAGGAGCCATGCTCCAGTAGCTGACTGCCGTTACTCAGCACTGTCTAAGTGAAGGATATGCCAAAGCATAAACTCCCTGGGCCTGGTACCAAGTACACACCATATTAAAAAGTAAGGAAAATCCAAATTATAAAAAATGCCAGGCCTGGTGGCACTCTCAACACTCAGGAGGCTGAGATAGGAAGATTGCTATGAGTTCAAGGCTGGCCTGGAGCTACAGAATGAGTTCCAGATCAGCTTAGACAAAAATGAGACCCTGCCTTAAAAAACACAACAGCAAACAAGTCAGAATTTCAGTTCTTGTGTTATTAGGCAAGGACAAAGATTCTAGTGGAAACTTTTCTAATTTAACTTTTAAAAAAATATTTTAGCATATATGTGAACAGAGAGGAAGAGAAAAAGAGAGAGAATGGGTATGCCAGGGTTTCTTGGCACTGCAAATAACTCCAGATGCATGTGCCATTTTATGCATCTGGCTTTTCATGGATACTGGGGAATTGAACCCAGGCCAGCAGGCTTTTGCAAGCAAACTCCTTTAACTGTTGAGCTATCTCCCAAGCCCCTAATTTTATATTTTAAGTGTCCTTGGATTTATAAGAGAAAAATTTAATTTCGACAACCATATGCTTTAATAATGTTTTCTAAAACAATGTGTTTAGTGTTGCATTGAGAAATTTTTATCTGAGACCAAAATTATTTAGGATTTCAACACCTTTCCAAGTGTGTAAGCAGATTGTTTGTTTTGTTTTTTTTTTTTCTAGGTAGGGTCTCGCTCTAGCCCAGGCAGTCCTAGAAGTCACTATGTAGTCTCAGAGTGGCCTCAAACTTATAGCCTTCTGCCTCCCAAGTGCTGAGCTTGAAGGCATATGCACCACCACACCTAGCCAGATGAGAACATTTTAAAATCAGGAGAATTTTTGGAAGTCTAGCTTTTAGCTCTGTGATTTTGTATGTCATTTAACATTTTGACCCTTGGTTGCCCTAAAATGACTGTGTTTGACTCACTGCAGTTTTCTTTCTTTTGATTTTTGGGTTTTTTTGAGGGGAAAGGGACAGCCATTAAAAGTTCCATCTGATGAGCCGGGTGTGGTGGCGCATGCCTTTAATCCCAGCACTCGGGAGGCAGAGGTAGGAGGATTGCCATGAGTTCGAGGCCACCCTGAGACTCCATAGTGAATTTCAGGTCAACCTGGGCTAGAATGAGGACCCTACCACGAAAAACCAAAGAAAAAAAAGTTCCATCTGGTTCTGAGGTTCTTGTGGGGGTTTCTTGGTACCTCACATGAGGGATGACTTTTACCAATCAGGACAAAAAGATAATATAGTGATAAAGTTCCTGGCTCTTGGGCAAGAAATGTTATCTTGTCACTTATATTGTCCTTCATCTGAGGTGGTTTTTCATTCAAATGGGGGATTTAACAGCTCATTTTACCCAATAGTGGGCTTAGTTCCATTTCACACATAGGTACTGTGTAACTTTTGAACATTGGCTTATAATGCAATTACATATTAATAGTTACCAAGATGGATTTTATTTTGACTTAGTGCTGTATTCAGTTACTATTGGTTGAAGGAAGTCATTGATGAATGTCTAGATGATGTTAGTTCTTAGGATTGAAGATTTCATGGGCTATATGAGGATTTAGCTGGGTTGTTACTTTTCCCGGTGTAAGCTAAGTTTAGTGTCATATATTTGAAGTCTGAAATTTATACAGTTTGGCTAGCAGACTCTGTCTTAGCAGGAAGCAAGGTATACTCTAGAAAATTGCTTAGGAAAAATGGGGAGCCAAAGGGTCTCTGCAATCATCTTTCTTGGTGCATGATAGGTGAGGCAGGTAGGCCAATTGTCAGCACTTCTAAATTCTGGGAATTCATGGGTCTTTATTTGTAGACAAGTTAGAAAGTTAAAAAAGCAATTTTGAGTATTTTCCAAATGAATTTACAATGAAACATTGTTTTAAGGCATCTGGGAACAATGCGCTTTGGTTGCATTCAAAAATATATACCACTACTGAGCTGGTAGGGTGATTTCCCAGTTATTTCAGTTATGCTGGGAATTGGAAAGCAGTGACACTAGTAATTTGATTACATACTCTGGGCCCAGCTATGTGTAAACAAATATTAAATCAAAGCTAATGGAGGATAAATGTAACGCATTTAGGTTTTTACATTTGCTTTGTTCTTCCGTCATCCACAGCAGCTGCTATTGGATGCCCTGTGACTGAGGAGCCAAGGTTTGACTTCAGTACTATGCCTTTGGAGATGGAGCCCAAAATGAGCAAACTGGCCTTTGGGTGTCAGAGAAGTTCCACCTCCGACGATGATTCTGGCTGTGCACTGGAGGAGTATGCCTGGGTACCCCCAGGCCTTAGGCCGGAGCAGGTGGGAGCCCTGATACCCTGTTTGGTTGGATTTTCAGAAATACTAGCGCACTGTTTCCAGAACTGTGTGGAGCCTCACCACCCTCCCCTCAGTCCTGACTTCTCCATGGATGACTTTGAAATTTTGCTTTTAAGGTCCTATTTGGTTTCCCATGTAACTATGTATGCATCACAGATCTCCTCACCCATGGCTAATACTGTTTTTGCCTTTATGATCAGTGGACTCCAGGGCACTGTGTGTGCATTTGTTATGTGGGTTTCTGATGAGTTACTCTGGGCAGGGAGAGAAACCTGTTTTAAAACTTCAGTGGCAACAAAAGATATTATTAAAAGTATGTGGGGCATAGTGGCACACACCTTTAATTTCAGCACTTGGGAGGCAGAGGTCAGAGGATTACCATGAGTTCGAGGCCACCCTGAGACTACATAGTGAATTCCAGGTCAGCCTGGGCTAGAGCGAGACTTTACCTAAAAAAAAAATAAAAAGAAAGAAAGAAAGAAAATGGGGCTGGAGAGATGGCTTAGAGGTTAAGCATTTGCCTGTGAAGCTTAAGGACCTCGGTTCGAGGCTTGACTCCCCAGGACCCACATTAGCCAGATGCACAAGGGGGCGCACGCGCCTGGAGTTCGTTTGCAGAGGCTGGAGGCTCTAGCGTGCACATTCTCTCTCTCTCTCTCTCTCTCTCTCTCTCTCTCTCTCTCTGCCTTTCTCCCTCTGTCGCTTTCAAATAAATAAATAAAAACAAACAATTTAAAAAAAAAAAGACACCTTACAGGCCAATTCCAATTGGAAAGAGAGGTACAGAGCTATAAAAATCCACCTGAAGTGGTGGTACCAAGAAAGGCAACCTCTGATAAGTATATATCTGTTACCATGTACTAGAGATTGGGGTGGGGGAGTGATTTTATTATTATTTTAAGGAAAATGAATTTAATCTGTATGTTTGTTTTTATTTCCCTGATATCTTTACAATGAACTTGTTGAAAATTGCTGGTGATAGAGCTCCTTAGGGCAAAGGTATCCTTTGAAATAAAAGATGACAGTTGGATAGATGGTTGTTTTATAGTTGGCTGTTTCCAGGAAGGGGAGAACTCCATTGGCAATAAGGTCTCCTTATACATCCTAGACCCAATGTTTGTGTAGGTGGTGACAGAAAAGTAACAGTGAAAGGCTTCTAGAGCCATACAGGGGAAAGAATGTTAGTGCAGAAGTTAGGGAAGCAGTATTTTGAGGAAATGCTTATTCAAAAGAACCCCTTTTTACATCTTTGGAGGGTAGGTTTTTGTGACACTGCTACTAGACTAGTCCCAAAGTCCCTGAGGCTTTTAGCTTGACTCCCTTTCACTCCTCAGCACTGCAGTCTCCTTTGCAATGCTCATCAAGAGATGCTTCTCATTTAAAGACACAAACATGAAAATGAAGTTCTTTCAGAATGAGCTAAGTATAGCATGGCTCCTGTCCTGTTTCCTGGGGAAAACGGAAGCTGGGTATTGTAGACAGCACATCAGGACACCAGGAAAGCTGGTGTTTGAGACAATCAGGACAGGGAGAGTTTCTGTTTAGCAAAAACCATTTTTTGTTTGTGTAGCATGTATAATTCAGAGACCAAATTGAAAATGTTTGTGTAAAAGTCTGTGTGGTCATTTGCAGAATTCACCAGGGACTCTCCAATGGTCCCTGGCTGACCCTGGAAGACTGGCTAAAGGACAGTAACATTAACTGTGCATATTTTATGGCATGTAATTTATGACGTCCCTAATTGTCACTACAGATTGCATTCCTGAAGAGCAGTTTAGCAGTTGGGTGCCAGTTATCTGCAGGGCTGCTGAGCTGGCTCAGCTGTTCTCCTCATTAACTGTCTGAAGCCAAACCCTGTAAGGACAGAAAGGCAGCTAACACGAAAGGCTTCTCAGACCTTGGTTTGCTGCGTACTCATTCCAGTGTGTCTGTGCCTGTGCCGCCCATGCAGATCCAGCTCTATTTTGCGTGCTTGCCGGAGGACAAAGTCCCTTATGTTAACAGTCCTGGAGAGAAACATCGGATTAAACAGCTTTTGTACCAGTTGCCACCACATGATAATGAGGTAAAGTAACGGGAGGAAGATTCATTAGGAAAAAAGAAAATAAATAAGCATCCAGGGACCCGCTCTTCTCCTGAGCCCAAGCTAGGGCTTTCTTTGGCCTTTCTTCCATTAAAATTTGTTCCTAAGGAGGGATTTTTCTAACCCCCTTGTGTCTTCTCATGGGTAGGAGCTTTCTGTACTTTCTACTGTTTCCCTCTTTTAATCTAATAAAGTCTCTTTAAACTTTAAAAATAAAAAATAAACAAAAATAAAATCAGACCTAAGAATACAGCTTTTCATTCTTTAAGAGAAAAAAGGTGTCATTTTAATAAACTTCACAAAAGTTGTCTTTTGTAGTGTTTTCTGCCACCCACCAATGATAAGGAACCCACAAATTCCAGGGCTTTCCTTGCCCTCATGCAGGGTGAAAGTGGTAGCTAGTTAAGGCCTGACATAGAGTTAAGCACCTACAGAATATGGAATAAAAATGCAGTTACCAAGTTTAAACTTTCTATGGAAAGGTTAATGTCTTACTTTTTTCAGTATCTCTTGCTGTTCAATGCTGATGTCAAACAGTTCATTTCTAGAAAAATAAATGACTATTCCTTCAGATCACACTTTGTTTTTCTAGAGACTGCAATATTTCAGCTCTGTGTCATTTTAAAGTTGGAGATTCGGGCTGGAGAGATGGCTCAGTGGTTAAGGCACTTGCTTGCAAAGCCTAATAGCCTACGTTCAATTCCCCAATACCCACATAAAGCCAACTACACAAGGTAGTGCATTCATCTAGAGTTTGTTTGCAGTGGCAAGAGGCCCTGGCATACCCGTTTAAAAAAAAGTAAAGTTGAAGATTCAAGGTAGAGCAGCTAAACTGGTTTTCTCTCCTGGAAGCTTAACTCAGAAAACAGCAAATGGACAGTGCTTCTGTTTCCCTTCCCATGAAGGTGCGGTACTGCCAGTCTCTGAGTGAAGAGGAGAAAAAGGAGTTGCAGGTGTTCAGTGCTCAAAGGAAGAAAGAGGCTTTGGGAAGAGGAACCATCAAGCTCTTGTCTCGAGCAGTGATGCATGCTGTGTGTGAGCAGGTATTCTTCCTTGCTAGGACAGGCACGGAAGCAGGGGGATTGATGTGGATGGAATGACCCAGGGGAAGGAGATACGTGATAGCTGGCACAAAGGCATGCCCTTAAAACCTCCACACTTTTTAGGAGACAGCTTTACTTACTGCATAGTCATTCATACAATGTCTCTGCTGCTGTGTACAGCACTGGGAGTCAGCTTGCCTGTGTGTGAACCTGGGATGAAACAGCCTAGCATAGGATGCACCTCACATTTAAAAATATAATGAAAGCATACTTATCTTCATCCTATGATGTGCAGACAGCAAGAAGTCCTCTATCAATGTGGATCAGATCAGAACACACTTAGAGACATCCTAGGGTAGTTGGAGATGGAGGAGGGGGTACATGAGCATTACAGTTATGGATCACAAGTGATCCAATATCTGAGAGCCATTTAATCACCAGCAGGAGACAAAAAATTTACTTCTCCAGTGAACTTGGGGATATTTTTTAAAGTAAGGGAAGCTAAGAATCCAGCCACCTCAAAAGAAACTGCTTTAACATCAAACCTTTGCTTTCAGTGTGGCTTAAAGATAAATGGAGGGGAAGTTGCAGTGTTTGCCTCTCGAGCGGGCCCAGGAGTGTGCTGGCACCCATCCTGTTTTGTCTGCTTCACATGTAATGAGCTACTGGTCGACCTCATCTATTTTTATCAGGATGGAAAACTTCACTGTGGCAGGCACCATGCTGAACTGCTCAAACCACGGTGCTCGGCATGTGATGAGGTAAAAAAGTTCATCCCTTAAGGCTGGAAAAAAAAATAATCCAATTGTAAGCCAATATTCCACTGTAACATCTAAGCAAAACACATGTGTCTCTTGGCTTTTGTTCTGCATGTGTGTTTTTAAGATAAATCTAACCATTCACAAGGGATTACTATGTAGCTAGTAAAGAGAGAGCAGCAGGTGTCTGCGCTTTCAAGTACGGTATCCCTATTGAGAGGTGGGAAGAATGAGCTACAGATGAGTTTGTAGCAGATCTTAATTTTTAAATACAGGGGAGAAAAGAAGTGTCCAATATAGTAGGCATGCTTGCAAATATTCATGAAGGTACAGAAAGGCAGACTAAGTGGTCATGTGGACAAGAATGATAATATAAAAGGGAATTTCTTTTCCTTAAGCTTTATATGTTGTTTTATATTTGCAGTTTTTTCTTTTCTTTTTTTTTGGGGGGGGGGAGGGTGGTAGGGTCTCACTGTAGCCTAGGTTGAGCTGAAACTCACTCTGTAGTCCCAGGCTGGCCTCAAACTCACAGTGATCCTCCTACCTCTGCCTCCTGAGTTCTGGGATTACAGGCGCATGCCACCACACCCAGCTTACTTTTAGTTTTTTAAGACAGTGACACATGTGGCCCAGGTTGTCCTTAAATTCACTGTATAGCTATGGCTAAACTTGAACCTCTGATCTTCCTGTTTCTACTTAAGTGCTGGGATTACAGGAGTGCACCATCATGTCTAGCCCACTTTTTCTTTTATTATTGTTTTGTTTTTACTTATTTATTTATTTTTTATTTTATTTTATTTATTTATTTTTTTTTTTTTTTGAGATAAGGACTCACTCTATCTCAGGCTGACCTGGAATTCACCATGTAGTTTCAAGATGGCGATTTTCCTACCTCTGCCTCTCGAGTACTGGGATTAAAAGCATGCGCCACTACACCTGGCCACTAAAATAACTTTAAATTTATGGAAAAGAAAAGATACTGTAGTGAGTTCCTGTGTACTTTCTTGAAGTTCTCCTGGTGCTATTACCTTCCATAGTGTGGTATAGGCCTGAGAACAAACAACGACCATTCATTTAGTAACAATGGCTATGCCTATAGGCTTTAGAATGCCCCAGTTCATTTGCTAATGTCCCCTTCTATTTCAAGATGTAATCCAGGGCTCCCCACTTTTTCTTCTTCTCCTCTCATCTGACAGTAAACTTTCAGTTCCTATTTTCATAATTTCATCAATGATGTGCTATTTCATTGTATTTATATTATTTCATTTATATGAAATTTAAAAACATATAAAAGTCATTAATGTGCAGGTGGCTGCCATATCAAGTGAAGTACTGTCTCCACAAATGTGGCTCACACAGACCCAGCATCCCTGTAGCTACAAACTGTGTTGATGGCACAAACATTTTCATGACTTTTGTTTCTACTCAAGCACACACAGACTAAATTATTTTGCTGTTGCTATGTTCTCTGCCAGGTTATACCACACTACAGAGTAACAAGGGAGCAGAAAGAAGGCAACTGAATTCCACCTCCAGTGTGGAAATGTTTTGTCTTCATGTTTAAGCAAGCATTTAGCTTCCCCCTTCCAACCATCACTTTATGTCCTTGTTTGTAGCTAAACAAGTTAGATTTAAGATTGTGAATAGAACAAGGTTATCTGTGTGACTGGTGTGTGTGTACATGCATATGTATATGTTCATATGCATGTGAACACATTGTATGCACACACATGGAGGCCAAAAGTTGATGTTAGGTGCCTTCCTCAATCATTTTATATTTTTTGAGACAGGGTCTCTCACTGAACTCAGAGGTCACTGGTTCAGCTAGACTAGCTAGCCAGTAAATCCTAGGAATTCTCCCCCATCTTCACCTCCCAAGTTCTGGGATTGCAGGCATGTGCCACCACACCTGGTTTTTACATATGTACAGGCGATCCAAACTCAGATCCTCATGTTTGCAAGAGAAGAGCCATATGCTTAATCCCTGATATTTTTAAATTTCATTCAGCAAAAATACTTTTTTATTGTTTTGTTTATTTGTTTGTTTTTTGAGGTAGGGTATTGTTCTAGGACAGGCTGACATGGAATTCATTATGTAGTCTCAGGGTGGCCTCGAATTCACAATGATCCTCCTACCTCTGCCTCTAGAGTGCTGGGATTAAAGGTATGGGCCACCACACCCAGCCTAAAATCACTTTTTTACACAACAAAGAATGTTGGTTTGATTTTTGTCAGTGAAATGAATTGTAGAGACAATACTGAATTGTGCATACTTTCATCTCTATACATAGGTACACATATATGTAAACATTCTACATCACCTGATCCACTATTTCTCCCATGCATCGTGAACATCAAGAGTAACAAGGATACGGTTTTACCAGTACATAACTAGTCCACAATGTAATTACCAGTTTTTTTTTTTTTTAAATAAAAGTCAGTCAAGCTGCTGGGGACATGGCTGAGCAGTTAAGGCGCTTGTCTGAAAAGCCTACCGACCTGGGTTCAGTGACCCAGTACCCAGGTAAAGCCAGATGCACAAGGTGGTACATGCATCTGGAGTTTGTTTGCAGTGGTTAGAGGTCCTAGTATTCATATTCTCTCTCCCTCCCTCTTTGTCTCTCTCTTCCTCTCTGTCTTGCTATCTTCCAAATAAATAAAGAAATAAAACATTTTTTAAAAAACTGAGTCCAGCTAGCCCCAGGGTGATGATGACAGACATAATGATTAATCGAAACCTATGAAAGCAGAAATCCAGAGGCTACAATGAACTCAACATAAAATCTGACGCCAACAGGCCTGTCATGGCTCAGGGATCATTGTGAAAGAGGGAGCAGATTGTGAGAGTCATAGAGTACTCACTCCAGCTCTTCCAGTGACTGTCTCTAGTGCTCCTCCAGTGTGGATCTGTTCCTCTTCCGGCTTTTGTCCTCCAAGCTCAGCTTGCCTTGCTGAGTTCTTCCAGCAGTTACTTCTCCATGGTGGGACTGGCTCCCTCCCCTCAGAGGACTCCTTGTTCAGTTACATCCTTCCTTTACTCCAGTGTTTCCATGGACCATGTTGTTTCTTCCTCTATGAGCTGTTCTTCCATTTCCTATGACCAGCTGCCACTCAAACTACACTTCCTCTTATTCCTGCTCCTCACTTGCTTGCTGTGTACTCAAGGGTCCGTGACACGCAGGTGGAGGGATAATAAGCATACTCCTGTTCCACCACCAAGACCTGGTCATATTTCAGGACAAGTGAACCATACCTCCTCACTTCCTCCTCCTTGAGGCCAGAGGAAGGAGAGCTGCCTATGAATGACCTTTAACATCTCCTGGAGGGTCACAGCCACTACAGGGGCCACCTCCAGCAAGAATGTTGTTACCATGCATATGAGCCAGTATCATTGTCTTTCCTACAGGGCCCTTAAGCTGATTCAAAAGCCACTGTTAGCTGTCCAGAAACATAGTTACCTTCGAAATAGTTCATATTGATTTTCTTTCTTTCTGTGGTTTCATGTTTCCCTTTGAAGATAATTTTTGCAGATGAGTGCACAGAAGCTGAGGGTCGGCACTGGCACATGAAACACTTCTGCTGCCTCGAGTGTGAAACGGTCCTTGGAGGACAGAGGTACATCATGAAGGATGGCCGCCCTTTCTGCTGTGGCTGCTTTGAGTCTCTGTATGCCGAGTACTGTGAAACCTGTGGGGAGCATATCGGTAAGTGACACACCCAGCCTCTTTGCCCTGCCACACAGCCATGTCATCTTACATCCACAGCCGGGTTTCTTCATTTGCTTTTGTTACAATTGAAAAATGTATACCTTGCCAGGTGTGGTGGTGCACGCCTTTAATCCCAGCACTCAGGAGGCAGAGTTAGGAGGATCGCCATGAGTTCAAGGCCACCCTGAGACTACAGAGTTAATTCCAGGTCAGCCTGGACCAGAGTGAGACCCTACCTCGAAAAACCAAAAAAAAAAAAAAAAAAAAAAGAAAGAAAGAAGAAAGAAAGAAAGAAAGAAAGAAAAGAAAAATGTATACCTTGTGAATATATAGATCCTAAATGCTTCCCTTTGAGTTTAGACAGATAGGTGGAGAGCTGCAACAGCAAACACTGAAGTAGTGAGCACTGAGCTACTACTGCTCTGAGTGACACAGGGCTTTTGTGATTCTCTGGGCCTGCCGTCCTCCCTGCCTGCCTCCCTCCCTGCTTGCCTCCCTCCCTCCCTTCCTTCCTTCCCCACCCTTTCCTTCTTCTTCTCTTCTTTTTAATAGTGCTGGGGCCTTTCATATGCTAGGAAAGTATCATGCCACAGAGCTAATCCCAAGCCCTGGTTACACCTACTTAGAAATCTGTTAGCACCCTGCCTGTTTCATATGTGTTTTAGTTATAGTTGCTTTATTGAATGTATATTGTTAGACTAACATTGAACTCCTAGCTAGCATCACAACATTTATTATTTGACCTTCTCTAATATATATTTTCTCTGTAGGACACCAGGCCTTAGGCACACTACAGAACAGTTCACTTGAGGTCATTTTAAATGGCAGAGTACCCAAGAAAGTACAAAAATCATGGCACTAAGCAGGTCATGAGTATGTGTTTATAAACCCAAAGCAAAGCATCCCTTCATTTGCCTCAGTGAGGAGCATGTGGTGATCAATTTAAATTTCATGACTGTCAATCTGCAGTGGCTGTGCAAGTATCTATGAGTAGTGGTTTTGGAGTTACAAATTACTTTAGTAAGTAAGTAAATTGACAAACACAGACTCAAGATAATGATAGTGAACTGTGCCTATGTCAAGATCAAGACACAGAGCATAGAGCATAGAGCAAGGCATGGCAGCCCACACCTGTAACCCCGGCCCTCAGGAGGCGCAGGCAGGAAGGTCAGAAACTCTGGGTTATAGAGTAAGTTCAAGGCCTACCTGTATTACATGATGAGACACAGAGGGGTAGGAAGAGAGACATCTTGGTAAACATCTTGCCTCCCTCATAAGCATGTAGATCTAAGTTCTGTGTCCCCAATACCTGCTTAAAAGTGCTGAGTGTGGTAGCAAGCACTTGTAATCCCAACACTGAGAAACAGGGACAGGAAGATGCCCCTGGCTTACTGGCCAGCCAGACTATACCAATTGGTGAGCTCCAGGCCAATGAGAGACTGTCTCAAAACAGGCAGATGGCATTTCTAAGCATGACACCCAAGCTTGTCCTCTGACAAGCATGTGCACGCATGTGTACACACACACACTTCACACAATAATAATAATAATAATAATAATAAAACACACAGAACATTTCTGTCATCTAAGAATTCCCTCCTGTCCACACTTGTTTCTTTTGTTTCTTCCTTCCTCTGTTTCCACCACCAAGCTATAACTGTTCCTGTTCCTTTTGTAAAACAGGTGTGGACCACGCACAGATGACCTATGATGGGCAGCATTGGCATGCCACTGAGGCCTGCTTTTCTTGTGCCCAGTGTAAGGCCTCTTTGTTGGGATGTCCCTTCCTTCCCAAACAAGGTCAGATTTATTGCTCAAAGACCTGCAGCCTTGGTGAGGACGTCCATGCCTCGGATTCTTCGGACTCTGCGTTCCAGTCAGCCCGGTCAAGAGACTCCAGAAGAAGTGTCCGGATGGGCAAGAGCAGTCGCTCTGCAGATCAGTGCAGACAGTCTTTGCTCCTGTCCCCTGCACTGAACTACAAGTTCCCAGGCCTTTCCGACAATGCTGATGACACCCTCTCTCGAAAGCTGGATGATTTGAGTCTCTCCAGGCAGGGAACAGGGTTTGCTAATGAAGAATTCTGGAAAGGCCGAGTAGAGCAGGAAGCCCCTGAGACCCCTGAAGAATGGGCTGAGCATGAAGACTATATGACTCAGCTCCTCCTCAAGTTTGGAGACAAAAGCCTCTTTCAACAGCCCAGTGAAATGGATATTAGAGCCAGTGACCACTGGGTATCTGATAACATGGTGAAAAATAAGACTGATTTAAAGCAAAATCACCAGAGCCTGGCAAGTAAAAAATACCAATCTGATATGTATTGGGCCCAGTCACAAGATGGGTTGGGGGATTCTGCATATGGCAGCCATCCAGGCCCTGCCAGCAGCCGAAGGCTACAGGAATTGGATCTGGACCACGGGGCTGTGGGATACAGTCATGACCAGACACAGTGGTATGAAGACTCCCTGGACTGCCTGTCAGACTTGAAACCAGAGCAGAGTGTTCGGGATTCTATGGATTCTTTGGCTTTGTCCAATATCACAGGTATGTCATTAGGAATTATGGGATATTTGAAAAGGAGGCACAAAAGAGATTATGCAAAAACTGCAATCCAGTGCCAAAAGGGTCATCTTATGTAAAACTCTAGAACAAGGGAAGGTAGGCATTACATTTGAATGTCACGCTATATTAAAACAAATGTCTCTGTAGGTGTGTATATTTAAGATTTTTTCAACACAGTCTTTTGTGATAGGAAAAACTGATTTGGATAAGGAAGTTTGCAACTAGATGGTGATTGAAAGATTCTGTATTCTTTAGATTATGGTATATGTATTTTATGGTATTAAAACTGGCTAACCTGAGACCTTTATAAGCTCATAATATTTTCCTGAATTGTCCTATAACTAGAGACAGCTAGAAAAAAAGTACTTTTCCTCATAAAGTAGAAGTTAATTAAGGCATATTCTTATTTTGTGCTTAAAATGACCTTTGAGCTGTATAAAAATGTTATTATATTTTACATAGGAGGAAATTTGAATTGCTTAGACACTAAATTCCTAACATTCCCTTGGCTCTGAAGACTGGGCTTAGAACCCAGCATGATATGAATCTCACATGGGTGACTTCCTTCCTGTCGGCTCTTGTACATCTAGTCTCACAGTCAAACTCAAGTTATGTTATGCTAATAGAGCTGGGAAAGGGCTGAGTGCTGCTGGCTGCACAGTTCCCTTCCTGGCTTCTTTGGACTTCTGAGAGGCCTGTGATAATGGCAGGCTGGGGAAGTATGGTGGGTAAAACTATCTGCCAGACCTGGTTCTAGGTATTTCAACACTGCAGTCTAAAACCAGATAGACTTTGGTACAAGTTCAAGTGTAATGCCCCTTAGTCCCCTGAAGCCAAATGGTGGCATTTGAAGATCTCTAGTCAGTCCCTTCCTTTGCCCCCACCCAGCAACATGGGCTTGTTCTTAAACCATGCCTAGCAGCCTGCCAAGTGGTACACCTGCTTGCCTACCACTGTTTGGGGCTGCTTTCCACAATGGCATAGTCATTGCAACAGAAACTACAGTCTGAAAAGGACATTCTCTTTACAGAAGGCCTACACATTTATCCGATGTTGTCCACCCTTGACCCTTAAAACAGGTTATTTCCAGACTGATCTGATTTTAAAACTTTTCTCAACAATTGTTGCTATCCTGTATTGTAATATGATCCAGAGAAGTTAGATGTCTATAGAGAAATTAGTTATCTATATGCCTAGTGGACTATGACAGGGGTGAGTGGTGTGGACTGCCAATGGAGATTGTAACTCCTCACTTAAAAAAAAAGTTTTCTCTTTATTTATTTGAGAGAGAGAAAAAGGCAGAGAGAGGGAGGGAAGGAGAGAAACAGAGAATGGACATGCCAGGGCCTCCAGCCAGTGCAAACCAACTCCAGACACATGTGCCACCTTACGCTTCTGGCTTATGTGGGTCCTGGGGAATCGAATCTGGGTTCTTTGGTTTTGTAAGCAAACGCCTTAAGCACTAAGCCAATCTCTCCAGCCCACTCCTCAGTTTTTAAAGTGAGCTTGTTTTTCAGCCTATTCATATCCAAGAATGCTGGCTGCTGGTATTTTTAGTTTTCAGGTGTCAGAGTTTGAATCCAGAGCTTTGTACATGTACATGCTCTGTTCTGAGTAATACCTTCAGTTCTGTTCTTTCCCAGCTGTATTATAGCAACATAACTTTAGTCTGACTGTTAGCTAATAAATGAAAAGGCCTCTGTGAAATTAATTTTTTCTGTTAAATTTTTGCTGCTCATTCCATGTGCTAAGACAACCTTCATTCCCTTGTCTTTAACAAAACTCGTGCTGTTTCTCAATTGGTAAGAAATACATATTGGTTTTCCCTGGTAAATTTTAATCATATTTTGAAATAGGAAATATTCTTTGAAAGGCTTCTTTTCAGTAGCTTGTTTGTAATAGTTGCGTTAAGTATTTCAAAGTCACACTGTTTTGGGTTCTGATCTAGGGGCGTCAGTGGATGGAGAAAGCAAGCCAAGACCATCATTATATTCCCTACAAAACTTCGAGGAGATAGAGGCAGATGAGTGTGAGAAAATGAGCAACATGGGGACTTTAAATTCTTCCATGCTGCACAGGAGTGCGGAGTCCTTAAAGAGTCTGAGTTCAGAGTTGTGTCCAGAAAAAATCATGCCTGAAGAAAAGCCAGTGCACCTGCCAGTGCTCAGGAGGTCCAAGTCTCAATCCAGACCACAGCAAGTCAAGTTCTCAGACGATGTCATTGACAATGGAAGCTATGACAACATTGAAATTCGACAGCCTCCGATGAGTGAAAGGACTCGGAGACGGGTCTACCACTTTGAAGAGAGGGGGTCCAGACCTCACCACCATCGCCGCAGGAGAAGTAGAAAGTCCCGCTCTGACAATGCCCTGAACCTGGTCACCGAAAGGAAGTACTCTCCCAAGGACAGACTGCGGCTTTATATCCCTGACAACTATGAGAAGTTTATACAGAAGAAAGGTGCTCGGGATCTCCAAGCGTACATGCAGAATGCTGACCTCTATGGCCAGTATGCCCATGCCACGTCTGATTATGCCCTGCAGAACCCAGGAATGAACAGGTTTCTGGGGCTCTATGGTGAGGATGATGACTCCTGGTGTTCCTCTTCCTCTTCCTCCTCCGACTCAGAGGAGGAGGGTTACTTTCTGGGACAACCAATCCCTCAGCCTCGGCCACAGAGATTCACCTACTATACAGATGACCTTTCTAGTCCAACCTCCATATTGCCCACCCCACAGTTTAGTCAGAGGACAACTAAATCCAAGAAGAAAAAGGGACACAAGGGCAAAAACTGTATCATTTCTTAACCGAGTAGTGAGGGAGATAATTTGTTTAAAACTTAGCCATTTCCCCTGGACTCTTCCCTTTATTCTTCCATAGGAAAGTTGCTAACATAGTTAAAAGTGCTTTCTTGACCCATGTAAATGAGACCCCTCCTGCTGTTTATTATGTCAGATGAACATGTTGAAGGTGTGATTTCTTCAGATTACCTTCCTGAGGTGGTGCCTAATTAACATGGTAGCTTGTGCCCGTGGCAGGTGCATTACAGTTTCATACTGCTGTGTGGGTCTCCACTCTTAAACAGGATACTCAAGAAACTGTCACAAGGTGGTCTGCATAATGTATCCATTTGAGAAGATGGAGCATTCTAGTCACCTTTGTAAAGCAGTACTGTTTGTCATTATTAAGTCATGTTGGCTCAGGTCCTGATTGGTCTGTCTTCTGTGAGGCATGCACAGTGCCCTGACCTATTGTTTGAGGCCAACTTATCCCCTTCAGCCCTCATTAGCCAGGTAAACATTATATTGTATTAGTTTCAGCTACAGATTGAAAAAAAGTGCTATTTATAAGGTAGTATTTCATAGACTTAAGTGTATTCCTAATTTAACAGTGCAAATATGAATGTATATACTGTACAGTTCAGATTTTAAAACTGATATTTTTATATCCCTGAATTGCAAGATGTTTGTTACACTGCCATGGTAGATTTGTTAGAAAATCAGAAACAGCATTGATGGATGAAGTGAAATGATTGCTTGTATTTTAGTCAGGGTTTATAAGTTTAGACAGTCAAATTTACATAACCTAGTGATGGAAAGTTGTTTGGGTTTTTTTTCTTTGATTTTTCAATATTAAAAAGGCTCTGTATGCATGATGGGGCTATGTAAATACTTGTTACTATGGCCCTCTTAATCTTATGAGTGTTATTTATAGGTCAAGCAATGTAAACTGTATAAATGTAAAAACAAACAGAACAACCCACAGACCCCTGGAATATATGGTCAAACTAAGGAGAAACTGTCTGGATGTTTCTCCCAGAGCTGGGGTAGGGTGGTGTACCTTCCCGCTCTCAGCAGGGAATGATCATGAGTCCAAAATACCAGACCAGCTTGTTGTGACAGAGGGCTATGCAGACTTACGTGTGAAAAGAAGCGATTCCTGCCAAGCTCACTGTTGACCTTTCAGAGCAGTTCTGAAAACAGTTTCCAGTTCGGTTTTCTTTTAAAATCTTTAAGTAAGGATGCTACTGAGCACATCAGGCTCAGGTGGCTGTAGTTCAAGGGAGAATGATGTTGGATTTGAATGATGAGCAGATAGTCTGATATGTGCTGTTCTTGCATTTACATCTTGGTCCTAACCAAAGGTCCTGGTGGCATACTGGGCCTTTCAAGGAGGTATTTAATAAGAGCTTAATAAACAATAAACTACCTTTCTGAACACAGACCCTCCACTTTGCCTTGTGTTCAGGCATGGTTTATTGTGTTCCTTCTAACATTAACAAACTTGGGCTCTTGTGTGTCTGTACCCCCACTGGCACATGAGAAACTTGAGAGACAGAAACACATCGTTCCATGTTTAATGGGACAAAGAAAAGCTGTAAGGTGGACAGACATGAATCCAATAAGTAAACCTGTAGGCAACAATCTCCCAATGTCCATCCCTAGATAGGGTAAGGCTTTGTATCTGAGCTAGAAAGATTTCCTTCAGAGGAGATCTTACAAGAAAAGAACCTATTTCTGAAGCTCAAGAACATTGTCTTTAGTTATATGGTTTGAAAGAATACTGTTCATGAATATATATTTCTAATTTATTTTACTATATCATGTACATAAGCTACATAAATACTTGACAAAAAAATGAATATATCCCCCCCCCAAAAAAAAAGAAAAGAAAAGAACCCTTTACTCCGTAACTTCATCCTCGTTTCCTGGGTTCTATGTAATTTCAAAACAGGCCTTCAAAATGAAGTATGTACACATGGCAAGAAACCTTCATACAAGATAAAATAGTGGCCTATATAAAATGCCAGGCATACTGGCATGTATCTGTAGTCCCAGTGATTGGGGGATCCCTGGGGCTCGCTGTCTAGCTTATCTAACCCAACCAGTAAGCTCCAGGTTTAGTGAGAAAGCCCGTCTCAAAAAATAAGGTAAAGGACTGGAGAGATGGCTTAGCAGTTTAAGGTGTTTGCCTGCCAAAGGATCCCAGTTTGATTCTCCAGGACCCACGTAAGCCAGATACACAAGGGGCACATGCACCTGGAGTTCATTTGTAGTGGCTGGAGGCCCTGGCATACCCATACTCTTCCCCCTTTCTCTGCCTGTTTCTCTCAAATAAATAAATATATTTAAAAATGAAAAAGCAAACAAACTTTTTTTTTTTTTTAAAGGTTGAGATGCTAGGCATGGTGGCACACACCTTTAATCCCAGCACTGGGAAGGCAGAAGTAGGAGGATCACCATGAGATTGAGGCCACCCTGAGACTACATAATGAATTCCAGGTCAGCCTGGGTTAGAGCGAGACCCTACCTTGAAAAAAAAAAAAAAAAAAGGTGGAGATTGAGACAAACACTTAACATCACTTCTTGTGTCTCTCTCTCTCTCTCTCTCTCCTATCTCATACACATGCATATGCATACCACAAGCATACACAATAACAAAAAAAGGTAGTTGTGAGCTGTGGATGTTGCTCAATGGCATACTTAGCATATGCAAGGCCCTGGGATCAATGCTAGCACCAAAAATTTAAAAAGCTAGTGAACACACTGCACTGACTTGCCTTTCACTTTCTTTTTTTTTTTTTTTTAATTTTTTTTGTACATTTTTTATTTATTTGAGAGCAACAGACAGAGCAAGAAAGGCAGGTAGAGAGAGAGAATGGGCGCGCCAGGGCTTCCAGCCTCTGCAAACGAACTCCAGACGCGTGCGCCCCCTTGTGCATCTGGCTAACGTGGGTCCTGGGGAATCAAGCCTCGAACTGGGGTCCTCAGGCTTCACAGGCAAGCACTTAACCGCTAAACCATCTCTCCAGCCCGCCTTTCACTTTCTGTATAGCTCAGATACTTTACTTTCAGGTGTTCCATTATCTAAAAGGCCTTTGATGGGCTTGCATGTCCTCATACATACCCTACAGTGGCACATGTGCATACACTTGGAGAGCAGCCAAATTACTGGAACAAGAGTTACATGTATTTGAAACTGAGAGATACCAATTTTCTGCCAAGAAATTCTGATTTACATAATGTATGAGAAATACATCCTCACATTGGCAGATCTCTTGGTTCTGAAGAAAGGTCTAGAACCTATGTTGCAGTGGGCATCCTGCACTGTGTTCCATGCAACAGGCAGTACTTACCTTGGAGAAATGCAAATGTAGGCTGAAGGCATCCTTTGCAGTCACCAAGTCCAACCTCAAGAGATTACATTGCTAATAAATCAAAAGTCACCTCTCTCATTTCTTCCCATTTCCTTACATCATGTAGGTTGTCAAAAGTTCAAGGAGACACCAGAGTGTGTATTCCCAATAACCCTTAGACTTAAATGTCTGGTAGTGGCAATAACAGAAGCTTTTACAGTGGAATAAGGAAGCAACTATTGTGCAGTTCTGTAAAGAAAATAAAGCATGTGCTCGCTTCGGCAGCACATATACTAAAATTGGAACGATACAGAGAAGATTAGCATGGCCCCTGTGCAAGGATGACACGCAAATTCGTGAAGCGTTCCATATTTAAAAAAAAAAAAAGAAAAGAAAAGAAAGCAGGGCTGGAGAGATTGCTCAGTGGCTAAGGTACTTGCTAGCAAAGCCTAATTGCTAAGTTTCAGTTCTCAGTACCCATGTAAAGCCAGATGCACAAAGTGGCACATGTATCTGGAGTTTGATTGCAGAGACTAGAGGCCCTGGTATATGCCCTTTCTCTCTCCTTGAAAAATAAATACTAAAAAAAAAAGCAGCTAAAAGGAATGAATAGACTTAGTTGAAAGGAGAATTGAGTGGGCTGGGGAGATAGTTCAGTGGTTAAAGGTACTTGCTGGCAAAGCCTACTGGCCTGGGTATATTTTCCCGCTATTAACATAAAACCAGACACAAAGCTGTGCATGCATCTGTCATTGGCTTGCAGCAACAAGAGACCTTGGCATGTGCATGCACGTGTGCATGCACATACACACACACATGTGAAAACAAACGAATTCCAAATTGTGGCTCAAGGCAAGCATTAAATGGCATGTCTTAGGGGTACATACTCTTCACTGCAGAACAAGTCACTGAAGAGGCCCTTGCCAGGGCACTGGCAGTCAACCAAAACTCCTCTCCACTCTCTTTAACAAAAAAGCATTCATTCTGTAGCTGCATCTGCTATGCTTCACTCTGCTTTCTAGTCCTCAGGAAGTCTAATGTACCAAAACTGAAAGGCTGTCCATGCCTCTATTTCTACATGGTCAGCCTGGCCCCAGGCGTAACAGTGAAGCTGGGATGAGTGCCCCAGACTACCAAGAGTTCCACATGTGGCTTGTCCGGCATGGAAAGAACCAGTTAGGCCAAGAGCTTCTGTGAAATTTCCCAGCTTTTAAACATCAACAGCTAATCACAAAGTTTCTGAAATACATTTGGATAAAATGAGCCTGCCATCAGCCAGGAGCTGAAAGGAAGGAACCTAAAAAGCAGGTTTGTCTGTCCACTAGGGCTGCTTAGGCCAGGCATGGCCTCTTTTCTCCCTTTTTCCCTTCCTTCCTTTTCTCCTTCCTTCCCTTTCTAACAGAAACCTTTTAGGGATAAACAAAGAAGAAAAATGACTAGAGTCAAAAACTAATTCCAAGAGCCTCCTTATCAATAGCCCAAAGTTAAGGTAAGAGCCTCTGTAATGGGGAAAAAAAAAAACTACTTAGTTCCGTTCTTGAGCCATTCACGGAAACAACAGAAGGCATGTACTCACACATGGATTCTCTCAACTCTCGGGCACAGGATGGCTTCCAGAGAAACAGCCAAGGAGAGATGAGCAAAATAACTGGATTTTGTACATCTGGGCTCACATTCACTCAGTCAAGGTCATAGAATTACAAACTATTGAGAATAAAATTTAAGGATGGCTTTCAAAATAGTAGAGGTAAGTGTTGAAGAAACTGAGACACAGGCTTTGCTACAGGGTTAGAAACATTGTTAACACAGGCCCAGCTACATGCCCAAATATTCCCACTCTGGGATCCATTTTAAGCCACTTTTAACAAAGGAACATTTCCTATCTTTATTGCTATAAGTGTAGAGGGGGCTGTCATGCCAACTTTAGAAGTTAGAGAGATGGCTTCATGGTTAGGGCACTTGCCTGCAAAGCTTAACGACTCAGGTTTGATTCCCCAATACACACAAAAAACCAGATGCACAAAGGGGGCATGTGTCTGGAATTCACTCACTCACTCTGTGTGTGTTTGTGTGTGTATACATATATAAAAGTGACCTTTGTAGCCCACTTTCTACAATCATTTGACTCTAGATAAACTATACCATTAAGAATATGAAGCTATGGGGGCTGGAGAAATAGCTTAGTGGTTAAGGCCCTTGCCTGTTAAAGCCAAAGGACCCAGGTTAGATTTGCCAGTACCCACATAAGCCAGGTGCACAAGGTGGCACATACATCTGGAGTTTGAAATGGCTGGAGGTTGGCACATCCATTCTGCCTCTCTTCTAGCTCTACTTGCAAATAAATACATAAAATATTTTTTTAAAAAAATATGAAGGTAGGGACTGGGAAGATGGCTCAGCGGCTCAAGGTGCTTCCTTGCAAAGCTTGCTTGCCTGAGTTCAGTTCCCCAGTACCATCATAAAGCCAGGTGCACAAAGTGGAACATGCATAAGAAATCAATTTGAAGAGGCCAGAGGCCCTGGTATGTATATATTCTCTCTCTCAAAAAGAAAAATAGTAATTGTAGTGTTTCTGCAAAACTGAACGACAACTAATGCTGAGAAAAGATGATTGCTAGTCTAATATGCACTTAGCACAAAGTTGATCTTGTAGAGTGATATAAAATACACTGATCTCCAGGATCTAGATCTGGGTTGGGAGACCCTCCTTTCATCAGCTTAGGTGGGTTCTGGCTCTGGTGGTCTCCACTTGTGCAATAAGCATACAAGACCTTCCCAAAGACTTTCTAGAAGATTCAGCATTCTGTGGAAAAATACAAGTTTATTAGGTCAGCAATGGAAGAGACTTTCCACTCAGCCCTAAGAAGTTTCCCTGTTTGGATTCTTCATGTATGAACATGTATTCAATTCCTGGCTGCCGCCACGAAGATCAAACTTCAAAGAAGGGTTGTTGGTTTTTGTTTTTCGAGGAATGGTCTCACTCTAGCCCAGGCTGACCTGGAATTCACTATGGAGTCTCAGGGTTGCACAGAACTTACGGCAATCCTCTGACCTCTACCTCCCGAGTGTAGGGATTAAAGGCGTGTGCCACCATGCCTGGATTAAGAAGGGTTATTTTTGTTTCATCTTTAAGATGGAGGTCAGGTATTATACAGTTCAAGCTATGCAAAACTTGCTATATAGCCCAGGCTGTCCTCAAGCTTGCAATCCTCCTGTCTTAGCCTTCAGAGTACTGGTATTGTAGGAATGTGCCACATCTGTTAATTTGTTTTTCAATGTTAGTAACTGAGATTCTCTTTTTATAAATATTTATTTTTTTATTTATTAGACAGAAAGAAGGAGAGAGAATGCCAGGGCTTCCAGCCACTGCAGACAAACTCCAGACGCATGTGCCCCCTTGTGCATCTGGCTAACGTGGTTACTGGGGAATGAACCTAGGTCCTTATGCTTCACAGGCAAGAGCCTTAACTGCTAAGCTCTCTCTCCAGCCCAGTAGCTGAGATTCGTAATAGGCAAGAAGTTAAACTAAATAATGAGATGGATGTTTGCTGGTTATCTCCCTGTCAGCAAGTATGGTTTAAGTTAGTTTTACCTCCATTAAAAAGTTTGGTAAAAAATTTTAAGATCTATTTCCAAGGAGAGAGAGAATATATAGACACACCAGGGCTTCTAGCTATTGCAAACAAACTCCAGATATATGCACCACTTTGTGCATCTGGTTTTACTTGGGTACTGGGAAACTGAACTGTGCTCATTAGGCTTTGCAGGCAAGGAAGGGCCTTAAGCGCTGAACTATCTTTACAGCCAGATCTGAACCAGTTCTGAATGATCAATAACTTTTTCTACTCCTAACACTGACCTTAGACTGGAAAGACGGTGAATATAAAATAAGGAGCTGGAGAGATGGCTTAGCTGTTAAGGTGCTTGCCTGCAAAGCCAAAGGACCCAGGTTTGACTCCCCAGGACCCACATAAGGCACAAGGTGGTGCATGCATCTGGAGTTTGTTTACAGTGGCTGGAGGCACTGGTGTTCCCATTCTCTTAATCTACCTGCTTCTTTCTCTCAATAAATAAATAAAATAAGGTGCTTCTCGTAAGTACATAAAATATTCAATGTACTAAACCTGACATATGTCTGAAGCTACATCAAATATGGTATACTTTACAAAGTAGTGATGTTTATTTATTTATTTGACAGAGAAAGAGCTAGGGAGAGAGAGAGAGAGAAAATGGGCCTGCCAGGACCTCCAGCCACATGTGTTCCCTCGTGTATCTGGCTAACATGGGTCCTGGGAAATCGAACCTGGGTCCTTTGGCTTTGCAGACACATGCCTTAACTGTTAAGCCATCCCTCCAGCCTGTGATGTTGTTTTTAATTAATGTGGAAAAGCCTTAGTTTTAGCAACAATGATGACTATTTGAATACCATCATTCTGTAGCAAGAACTAAAGGAAGAGCATGCTGTTAGAAGCATACTATGCTACTACTGTATAAACATGCATTAGGCTATAACAGTTTTTGTCATCTGTCACTAAAATATAGCTTAAATCTAACTCAGAAAACTCGCAAAGTGCTTCATACAATCTGTTTCCATTAACCCAAAACCAAGTAGGACAATGGCAATTCAGGACTGCTATAGCCCACTCAAGCCAATGACAGTGTAATTAACCTTTGGGTATCAGTTGACAAAAATAAGCATTGAATTACCACAAACAATGAGCTGCTGCAAGAGACCACACTATAGTGTGGCTTGAAGAATAGAGACTTTTTTCTTTTTCTAACATAAAAGCTCAGTACTCCTTATAATCATGCAGGGACCAGGTTCCTTCCATCAGTGGCTCTGTTAAAAAAACAAAAACAACAACAACAACAAAACCTCCAGGCAGCACTGTTACTGTGCTTGGGGAGGAACAACAAAGCAGGAGGAAGCCCTAATGGCCCCAGTCCAGAGCAGTACTGCCTCTCAAATTCTACGGGAAAGAACTTAGTTCACACATGTAAGGATGAAGAGGGCAGAGCATTTAGTCCTCATCAGTCAGTTCCATGATTCATTATCAACTCTACTGCTACCGTCACTCCTGAAAAGTGGAAGAATAGGTGCTGGTAGCCACATCTCGTGATTATTTTTTGTTTACTGAATTGGATAACATCAGTACTCTCAGGAGAACTGTCAGGAAGGACATGAAAGACATGTCCCATAGCAAGCACAGCATGGCCTTTCCTCTCAGCAGTTCCAGGAGCCAGCCCAAGCAGCAAGCTTCCAGGCCAACAGTTCCCCCAGCACTGAACACTGACCACCATAAATCCTTTGGAAATGCTTGAGAATCACTTCCCAAAGCGGTAGCCAGAGAACTGGCAGAGCCTGCTCTGGAGGTTAGGATCTGCTACAGCAAATGTGTGTACCAGAGTTCTTAATGGGATCTGATGTTCTTTCCATTTCTTGAGATTCAGGATATATGAAGTGGTTGAGGGCCATGAGAAATCAAAACTTTTGGCACTAACACTATATATATAATGCTTGCAAATTTCATTCCTAGGTAGGAAAAAAAGTAAAGCAATAACCTTGATTCAACATCTTTCACATTCTGCTCTCAACCTACCTGCAGAAAGGGAAAAAATATATTCAACTCAAAATCTATAATTGTGACACACTCCTGAAACAGTTAATGAGATAATAAGCAAGTTTATTAACACAAGCAGTATGTGCCATGTGAGAGAAAAGCATCATGAAGAAGTGGTACAGGGCCTGCCTTAAGTAGCACTTTAGCAAGAACCATCCACTATAGAGACAAGCTAATGGAAGAGTCATTCCAGCTTCAGAGATGGACAATCCGTGGATAACACATGTATGTGAAGAAAGGGTCATCTCTGAGTTGCTAAGCAAGCTTATTGAGAATTTACATGCTGTCTTTAGGAAAGCAAATGGCAGAAAGGGGAAGGGCAGGATAGAAAGATGTCTTCTTTGGTAAATCTCTTCCCTGCTTTCTGGCAAGCTTTAGAAGATATGGAGTTCCCTGTGTTCTAATTATCTCCAGCTGAAGGACTGTTTATATTCTGGCTTCCATCACCATTACCTTCCAATTAACTTTAGTCATATTCTTCATTATCAACTTTACTAGACTAAGAAACACCAAGGAGATCAGTAAAGCACATTACTTGCTGTGTCTGTGAGAAGGGAAGATATTCTCTGAATGTGGTTGACACTAGCCCTCAACAACAGTTTGGAGGCTCAGATGGAATAAAAACAAGGGGGGGGCTGGGGGCTTGAGTGACGGCTCAGTAGTGTAAGGTGCTTGTCCATAAAGCCTAACAAACTGAGTTTGATTCCCCAGTAATAATGAATAGCCACATGCACAAAGTAGCGCGTGCATATGGAGTTTGCAGCGGCTACAGGCCCTGGCATGCCCATTCATTTTCCCTCCCTCCCTCCCTCTCTCTCTGCCAGGCATGGTGGTGCATACCTTTAATTCCAGCATTCAGGAGGCAAAAGGACTGCTATGAGTTCAAGACCAGCCTGAGACTACAAAGTGAATTCCAGGTCAGCCTGGGCTACAGTGAGACCATACCTCCAAAAACAAACAAACAAAAAAGGAGGGGCTGGGAAGATAGCCCCGGGGGTAAAGCCCTTGCCATGCAATGAATTCAGGTCCCCAGACCCCTATAGAAGTGCAAAGATATGGTGGCCAGCTGGAATCCCAGTGTGCCTACAGTGACAAGGAAGGTGGAGATGGGAAAATTCCCTCAAAGTTCATGAAGGAAGCATTGAACAAGGAGACCATGCTTCAAATGAGGTACCAGGTACCTGAGTAAGGTGTCCTCTGACCTCCACACACATGCCATGGCACACATGAATGAATGAATGAGTGATGAAGCCTTCGGGTACAGACAGTCTCATTCTGTTTCCTGGTTGTCATGGCTTGAGCAACTGTGCTGTGTTAAGACATTCCTCACCATGGTAATATTCTGCCTCGCCATATTCAGAACAAATGCAGCCAAGTGACCATGGACTGAAACCTCTGAGACAATGAGTCAAATCTTTCCTCCTGTGTTTTTTTCTTGGGTATCTGTCACAGTAATGAAAACTGACTGACTACAACCTCAGAAGCCTATCCCTTCCCTTTACTATTCCTACTTCTGGACTTGAGGCTTCTAAACGTGAACAAATTCTGCTTCTCCAAGACCCAGGAATCAAGTTTCACTTCCTTTGAAATTCAGATTGGTAATTATATAATTACTGAGTACTAGTATGTCATGCATTGTCTATTCTCATTTAAATGCTTTTCTGATTCCCCCCCCCCCCAAAGGTAAGGTCTCTCTCTAGACCATGCTGGCCTGGAATTCATTATGTAGTCTCAGAGTGGCTTGCAACTCATGGTAACCCTCCTGCCTCTGCCTCCTTAGTGCTATGATTAAAGACGTGCACCACTACGCTTAACTTTCTCTGATATTATATAAAAATGCCTCAAATCATCCAAATTAATAATGTCTCTGCTTTCCATTCCTCTCTCCTGCTGTTCAGTGAACTGAATAGTAAGGAAGGAGTCATTTGCAGCACAAAGCAAGAGTATTCACATTTTAGCCACACACTGCAGGTAAGATGAGAGAGAAGGCAATCTGATTACTTCATCTTGGTTGCTTTATTTTGCAGTTTTAAAGTTCACAAAAGCTTTACAATATCTGCTTCCCCCATGTTGATCATCAAGGCTTTATGGTAAGACAATGAAAATTTTATCACATCAATTAGGTATATTCAAAAACAATGGATAATTTACAAATCACTTTAATTAAAACATTTTGCAAAATAAATATTCTAGTACACATCTGAATTTATTGATCCTAAAATTGGACTTTAAAAAAACAAAAGCAAAACAAACATATTTAACAGTGTCACACCTAGGAGAAGAAGACTGTTGGCAAGCTATAAACAGCTTTGTGTGTGGACGGTAATGTGAACAAAAGGAAGAGGAAGAAACTATGTGTTGAACTGATATTTAAATGTATCTATTAGATTTCCTTCCTCATGAATTTCTACCAAGTGAACAACTTGGCAAACTGGTAGTTTCTCAAATTTTATATTTAAACTAGTAACACCTTGATTAGAAGAACTAAATCCTGGGACTAGAATATTTAAGAAAAGAAAAACCCTGGGAAGAAAAATTAATGGCAGTATCTTTTAAAGTCTCTCTAAAAATGAGTAGCAAGTAAATCACTGTTTATATTTACGAAGAATATCATGTTTTAGAAAAATTAGATATGTATAACTTATCAAAGGAAAAAATAAAAATTCCAAGTGGTCTCATTTAGGAAACTTAAAAAAATAAATCTTGTCCTCAATTAGTTTTAATTTGTGAAGTAGCTTAATACATATTTCAAGCATCCATTACAGATCCATTAGAATTATTTATACTTCTATTTCTACTTTTAATATAATCTGTATGTACTTTGGGGTAGCTCTTTTGATAATATCAATAGAAGCCACAAAGTCATGGCAGATGGCTGGACATGATGGCTCATACCTACAACTCTAGTACTCAGGCAAGGGAATCATAAATTCAAAGTCAATGTGGAAACTGACACGGAAAGTTTGAGACCAGCCTGAGCTACATAATAAGACTCTATCTCAATTTTTTTTTTAATGATGGAATTGAAGTGAGAATAGAGTGAAAATGGATAAAGGACAGGAAGATAATGAAACTGGATAGTTAATAAAAACCATGATTTTTAAGGTTTCCTCACTAATGTCACAAATTATGTATTTTGGTTCAATGTCACTGTGCTGCTGGAAGAGGCCAGGAAATGACAGGACTCCCCTACTGGTTGCTGGGGATTCCTAAGTAATTTGTTCATTCACTCTTGAGGTAAGGGGTAGCAACGCTGACCTCAATGCCTTCTCTGCTTGCTTGCCCTTCCTTCCTTCCTTCCTTCCTTTCTTCCTTCCTTTCCTTCTTTCTTTCTTTCTTTCTTTCTTTCTTTCTTTCTTTCTTTCTTTCTTTCTTTCTTTCTTTCTTTCTTTCTTTCTTTCTTTCTTTCTTTCTTTCTTTCAGGAATACTTCTGAAGAGCTGAGAACCTCTTAAGAACCATAGAACAAGGAACTGAGATCACAGAGATTAATAGAATAATCTATGAGCATGTTAGTTTTAATACAGAGTATGGGCCTATTTATGTTTTCCTCTAATGATCAGAAGGGTTTCTGAGAAATCTTAACCTTAAAACCCTCTTCCATCTTCTAAGTCTTATCTACGATGTTGTTTAAAACTACACATCAGACAGCATGGTCCAAAGTTTTACGAGTATTTTAGTGGAACAGATGCATTCAGTTCATGTACTTGGAAAACAGTATTGTATTCTCAGAGGTCTTTTGTAGAGATTTTAAGTGCTGTTTTATCACTGACTGAGAATTCTTCTCAAAGCAAATATTCTCTAAGACACCAAAGTACTAATTCATTAGGATGGTAAACCTTGACATTGTGAAGAGTTACATTAAGAAAAGCAAGCCTAAATCTATAGAATCACAACTCAAACTGCTAATATTCTCACATAGGATCACTCACATGAAATGCAAACAGACTACTGTTGAAGTGGGATGATTTCTAACTATACATGACACTTGTAACCAAATGATCATATTGTGGAAGACTAAAGAACATGTGTTAAGTATAGAAAACTGCTCCCAGAACTGCTTTTTCAAGCTTTAAATGACCATCATATTTTAGAGGGAGGGGCATGAATATATATTAGCAGACTGTCCATGTAGAAAACATTTTTGATTCAGATATTTTAAACAGACTACTTTAGATGTTTATTTGATATGAGAAAGGACCAGTTATAATAAAGTATTTTTCTTCATCACAAAATATTAAGGATTCACACAATCAGAGGAAGGACCTATAAACTTCTTTTTGGCATCAACACTAATTCTCCTAAAAAGGCTCTCCAAAATCTTGAGTAGAACTATCATATTCTGCAATGAAATGTTTGAGTTCTTCCACACACCTCTCACCTATTTCATGTAAATTCTGCCTCAGTGCAAACTGTATGGATTTTTCTAATGAAGGATCTTTTTCAATCAGCATCTTCACCACCATCCCAAAAGTCTCACAATCTTGCCGATAAACCTAGAACAGTGAAAAGCATTACGTTAGCTTACAATGAAAACACTTAGATGATTGAGCTGGCAGAATGGTAACCTGAAGTCAAGACATGAAACACAGCAACACAGCTGATTCTCTCCAGTGCTGGCTGGCATAGACTGTGGTGCAACTGCTGTTGGATATTTCCTAAGAGCTTAATGATCTACCCAACACTGAGGAGAAGCCATGCACTGTACCTGAAACTAAGGCAGCCTACTTGAGCGGCACTAGACTAGAGGCTTTAAAGGAGGTAAGGATGAAGCCAAATGATTCTCATTTGAATCACAATCAGATGACACATTCAAAATTGTTTGGAATATAACAAATAGCTCTAAGAATGCTAAAGCATCTATTTGATGGGGAAATAATACCTTTCAAGCCATCAATATTTAACCATAAGACACCAAGGCAGAATTGTGATTAAAACAATAGATTTTACACATAGGGATGTGTTCACTCACTTTTGTGTAATATACATATGTATATATCATATGTATATATTTTACCATTTTACTTCAAAATGTATAACTTTAAAAAATATTTTAAATAGTTTGCTTACAAGAGAAAGAACGTATAGGCACACTAGGGCCTCTTGCCACTGCAACTCTAGATGCATGCACTACTTTTCTATGGGTACTGGGGAATGAAACCCAAGCCAGCAGACTTTGAAAGCAAGCAGTTTTAGGGACTGAGCCATCTACCCAGCCCTAAACGAATAACTTTTATCACTGCCAACCAGATAGTATATAAAAATTGCACACTAAATGTCATGTACCTTCATTTCACTGCTAGCTTTTGTACTCTGTAGTTCAATTACTTATGGGAAAATATTGTTATGGCTCTACATGTTAGAAGTCAGAGATTTGAGATACTGCCAGGCTTAAAAGTGTCAGCAACACTTGTTCTGATTACTTAAAAACAGCTGTCTATTTCATTTTAAGTTTAGGTAACCACAGTTTACTACATTAATATCTATTCTATAGAGAACAACTCACAAACCAAGAGGTAATGGTGGTATGGCCTGAAATTCTAGTACTTGGGCGGTTGCAGCATAGAGCAGAATTGCTGTGAGATCAAGGTCAGCCTGGGCTCATCTCCCCAAAATGCAAAAAATAAAATAAATTAAAAAAAAAAAAAAGAACTTCCCAAGTTCCAAGGAAACTTAAAGGATAAGTTCAAGTGACAGAGAAATCGGAATATATGAAACCAAAGTTTGGCATGTTGGATCATACTTATAATAAATCCTAGCACTCTGGGGGATAAGACAGGAGGACCAGCCAGCCTGTGTTGCAATAAAACCCTGTCCACATACATACATACATACATACATACATACATACATACATACAACAAACACATGCCCCTTAGCTGCCTTCTCAGTCATAATATACAAATGCGTGCATGCTTTCCTAATGTAATGAAATTTGCTTATAATAGTTACTAAGTTCAACTCACCATTTAAACTATCATTCCTGTTTAACCTGAAGTTCTATGATGGAGGACTTATATTCTGGTAAACTCACCACAAGCAGTATACATTCATATGTATTACACATGATGTCAAGGCAATAAAGTACATTATGACTGGTCTAACAAGCACATACCACCCAAGTCCAGCCAACACAGTCCCCAAAGGAACTATGAGGCTTTAATTATAATTCTTACCAAATACATGTATAACAACGTTATTCTAGTACTAAATGCAGGCTTCAGCAAACCATTTTGTGGTAGATATATACTAAACGAGGATAGTATACTGAACTAATCCACAAATTCTTGAATATGAATCTGCTTATCTCAATCGTAGTACTTCATCTAGCATATATACAGAACGCAACTTCAACTATGCCATACAGATTTGCATAGAAGACATCATAACATTTGAATGCCATTATAAAACTGTAACGTACTATTACCCCAGTAAATATACAAGCGATTTTGGTATACATTTTGTAAGTCCTTTTTAAATTATTCACTAGAAATGTACAAAAGTTTTATACATTCTTTGCCAGGAACTACTGAAGACAACACAACTCTCTAAGTAGACAGAAAATTTTCTAAAGACTACTTAAAAATGCCTTAGTTAGAAATTAGGTAGGAAATAGTTTTTGTTAAAGGAAGGCCTCACCCTGCAATGTTTTATAAAAACCACTCAAAGCTGTCAGAAACCTATTTCTGAAATCTGTTTCACAGTAAACTTAATTCCCAAACAGGAAGGGTGTTGTTATCCATAGCAGACCTTGTTTACTTATGGTCCCTAGCTGGGAGTACATTAATAACCCTTCAGATTTGACATCAGCAGGCCACACAGGAAGATTTTTTGTTGTTGTTGCTGTTTCTGTTGTGCTTGGACTGCATCAAAATGGGTAACAGGTCAACATATGAGTGAGGTTCAAATATAATGCAAGAAGCCATTAAATTGTTAGCACAATAAGAACGACACTGAAATGTGGCTTCATTCCTGGGTTACAGTGGTCAGAGTCAACAGTTAAGTTCCCAGCGTCCTTCTAGGAATAAAGGAATGTGATAAAAAAAAATAACCTCTCCAGTGTTTTCATTATTAATTATATTTCCAAATGAGTAGGGGAAAAAAAAGAGTATAGGGCAAAACAAATTCAATGGCAACTGCTTGTAGAGCTGAGCAGTAGCTCGTGCTGAGCGTGCTGAGTGAGCATGCACAATCCCAAACATTACAATAAACAAATTTAAAACTTACTTGTAAATAAATAGAAAACCCCACTAAAATATACTAACTTTACTCCCTTGCCTTGTTCCTGTGTAGGAAGGAAGGAAGGCAGGGAGAGGAGGAGGAAAGAAGGAAGGAAGAAAAAGAATGAAAAGAGAAGCAAAGGGGAGAAGGCTTCCAAGCACAAAATTAAGGCGAAATTCTAAGCCTATCTTTCAAAAAACCATGAAGATGCGTTCCAGTTGTAAAAGAGCAATCTAGAATATTGGTGGAAATCTTGCTGCCTACTACTGGCCCCTGAAGTTACTAAAATTATCAATGAGAATGTTATTTCCTCTACTACTGATGCCTCATCATTGACATAATTTCCATTATCTGAACTCCTTTATAAAAATACTTTATATCCTGTCTCTGGAGCACCACATCCTAATGGAGAAGTAAATAGACGACTGAAATTCAGCACAAATGAGAAATCAGTTGTGTAGGGAAGGCAGAAAAATGGTTCCAAGAACAGGCTTGTGGGACTTGCACCCTAACTCTATTACTGTGAAGGGCCAAATGACTTCTGACCCTACCTGAAGATGGCCACACCCTGACCTCCAGAGTTTGTGAGTATTACTTTACATGGTATAAAAAGGCCCCTGCAAATGTGATTTATGTTAAGGGTCTTAAGGTGAGGAAAAATATTCTATATTATCTAGGTATATCCAATATATTCACAAGAGACTTTCAAAGATAAATGCAAGAAGGTCAGAAAAAGTGGAACAATCTGATCAGAGTGTGAGCGATGAGCTGTAAAGATGAAGAAAGTAGCTATCTAGGCCCAGGGAGCAGGTGGGCTCTTGAACTTGAAAATGCAAGGACACCATGACTTGACCTAAGGGACCAGTTTGGGCTGGTATGGAATATTCACCAATTTGCCCACATTATAGGCCATAAAATATACTTTAACAAATTTCAAAGGAGACACACACACACACAAAGTATACTCAGACAGAAAGGAAATTAAATTAGAAATTGATAGAAAGCCAGCTGAAAAACTTCCCAAATATCTGTGGAGATCAAATAACATTTCTAGGGATGTATCAAATAGTAAATTTTTTGTTTTTACAATACTGGGGATCAAACCTTGACTGTGCTAGGCAAACACTACCTACCACTGTTATGATCCCAGTCCAACAACATACTTCTAATAACACAAGGGTCAAAGAAATTTCAAGGGAAATATTAAAATATGTTGAACTAAATGAAAATCAACTCAAAACTTGGACAGCAAAAGGAGTATATAGAAAAAAATAAAAAAAGAACAAATGAAATTCAAGGTAAATAGAAGAAAAAATTAAAACTACAGCAGAAAAATGAAATTAAAACCTAGTGTGGTGGTTTGATTCAGGTGTCTCCCATAAACTTAGGTGTTCTGAATGCTAGGTTCCCAGCTGATGGAGACTTGGGAATTAACATCTCCTGGAGGGAGTGTATTTATTGTTGGGAGCAGGCTTATGAGTGTTATAGCCCGTTTCCCCATGCCAGTGTTTGGCACACTCTCCTGTTGCTATTGTCCACCTGATGTTGGCCAGAGGGTAATATCCACCCTCTGCTCATACCATCGTTTTCCCTGCCATTATGGAGCTTCCCTCTCGAGCCTGTAAGCCAAAATAAACCACTTTTTCCCCACAAGCTGCTCTTGGTTTGCTGATTTCTACCAGCAATGCAAACCTGACTGCAACACCTAGAAATGATAATAGATATAATGAAAAGCTGACTCTTATGGGGCAGGTGTAATTACTTTTGTTGTTTTTGAAACAGGGTCTCATGCAGCCTAGGGTGGCATTTAACTCAATACATAGCTGAGGATGACCTTGGGCTCTCTGATCTTCCTGCCTCTGCCTCTACCTCCTGAACGCTAGCATTACAGGCAGGCTCCACTGTGTCTTGTCTATGTAGTGTTGGAGATTGAACCCAAGGCCTCATGAATATGAGGTAGGCAGTCTACCAACTAAGCTACATTTCCAAACTGGTTCTTTGAAAATATAAAACTAACACACTTTTGACAAAGTTAATCTAGCTAAAAGGAGAGAGGTCACAACTTACTACTAACCTCATGGACACTCTCTAGGAAATGAAGTATGACAAACTCCATGCTAAGTACAGAGATGAAGTGGACCTTTTCCCTCAAAGATATAATTTGCCAAACTCTTAAAAGGAGAAACAAGATGAGCATGTATAAGTAACCTAAAGATGACTTAATGTACACAGGATACTATGTGGGGTTATATGCAAACATTACAAAATTCTATACAAGGGACCTCAGCATGTACAGATTTTGCTATCTCCCCCTTGGCTGCAGTCTGTATAAGGAAATCCAATTGCTCTTCGCCTTCTACTACTGCCGCTCACAATATTCAGTACTGTACTTCTGGTGTTCTCACACAATCCTCTGCCCGACCATGACTGGCACGACAGTCGTGTCTCATAGGGTAAGGGCTCAGTCGCACACACTGCCCTTGCCATTGTAGCTGGTTGGAGTCCTCTAGCACTTCCTACCAACGAATTTTAAAAAATTATATATATATCCCCATGTACCAACCAGGTCCAATCATTTGCTAGAATGTCTCTCAGAAAGCACTTTACTTCCTAATGCCTATTTATTCCACAAGGCCATGCCATGAGGAGGTTGCATTCCTATGTGGGCATAATACCTTCCCATTAGCTGTCACAACCCCAAAGTTGTCTTTTCAGACTTGTGCATCTGGGATAGCAAGCCTCGAACTGGGGTCCTTAGGCTTCACAGGTAAGTGCTTAACCACTAAGCCATCTCTCCAGCCCTTTGTTTTAAATATATATATTTTTTATTTATTAGAATGAGAGAGAAGGAAAGAAGCAGATGGGGGGAGAAAGAGAGAGAATGGGCTTTCAAGGGTCTCTAGCCGTTGCAAATGAACTCCAGATGCATACACTACCTTGTGCACCTGACTGACCTGGGTCCTGGGCAATCAAACCCGGGTCCTTAGGTTTCATGGGCAAGTGTCTTAACCGCTAAGTCATCTCTCCAGCCCCCACTTACCCCACTTTCTTAATGAATGGTTGGTTTTACTGTATATCATCTGTATCCTGGGCTCTGGAGTACACTGCCAAGGCTAAGGCTAAGGCTAAGGCTAAGGCTTTGGGAATGGAATACAAGGAAACAGGGGCAGAAATCAAACACATACATTTTATTAGATTCAGAAATGAACAGTTCTGCAACACAACAAGAGGTTGGGCCTGAGGAGGTGGCTTAATTGAAGTACTTGTCTTGCAAGCTTGAGGATCTGAGTTTGGGACCCTGAAGTTTGGGACATGGTGGTGCTGACTACCAATCCCAGTGCTGAGGAGGTGGAGACAGATGGATCCCCAGGCTTTCTGGCCAACCAGTCCTACGTGGTGAATTCCAGGCCAGTAAGGTCAGTGAACGACCTTATCTCAAAAAAAGTGGTTTGGGGTTGGAAGATGGCTCAATGGTTAAAAACACTTGTTTGCAAAGCCTGCAGGCATGGGTTCAATACCCAAGTTACCTAAGTAAGCTGAATACAAAAAGTAACATGAAATGGCATTTGTTCACAGTAAGTAGTAAGTCCCGGCACTCTTTCACACATACACACACATGAAAAAACAAGCAAAATAAGTTAATTATAGAACCTAACTGATGTGTATATGGGTGTATACTGTCTAATTTTGGGTAAAAATTGTATGATTCCTTCAATTTTTCTTTATGTTTAATTTTTTTCATGAGATCTGGTGAGATGGCTTAAGTAGTTAAAGGCACTTGCTTACAAGCCTAAGGACCCTGTTGCCTCGGTTTGATTCTCCACTACCCATGTAAAGCTAGCTGATATGGGTGCGCGCTCTCTCTCTCTCTCTCTCTCTCTCTCTCTCTCTCTCTCTCTTCTCTCTTTCCTGAAATATAATTAAGTATTTAAGAAAATATATTTTGGGCTAGAGAGATTGCTTAGTGGTTAAGCACTTGCCTGTGAAGCCTAAGGACCCTGGCTCGAGGCTCGGTTCCCCAGGTCCCACGTTAGCCAGATGCACAAGGGGGCGCACGCATCTGGAGTTCGTTTGCAGTGGCTGGAAGCCCTGGCGCGCCCATCCTTTCTCTCTTCCTCTATCTGCCTTTCTCCCTGTGTCTGTCACTCTCAAATAAATAAATAAAAAATGAACAAAAAAAATATTAAAAAAAAAAGAAAATATATTTTTTCCTGATAAAATTTTGGGAGGCCCAAGATCTAAACCCAAATAAAGCACCAAGATGGGTATACAGGTTTTACCATCTGAGCTTATGCTTTGACCCAGGAGAGTTGGTTTTACAACCTCACTCACTATGGGGCAGAGAGTTATGAACACCTAAGAGCAGATATAAAATGGAATAACAAACAAATAAGCCTTCTAGGCTACTAAGATTACCCACTGTGTGTAGAAACAGCATTTTTCCTTTAAAAACAAGCATATTCCTCCCTTTTTGGCTGTGAATAGGTGTAGTCCCCTACTGTTTTGTAGGACTACCTCAGCCCAGGAATCTAGCTGTTGATGGAGATCACAGATAGTGTTGGACATGGCTTTTATGTCCCTGATCAACTGGAGAGGGAGAGCTTTCTGTGGAGATGGACTGCCATACCCATTGCAGCTGTTCCGGTGGCCACACCTGTGGTTATTCCCATCCCAACTAGTAAAGGTATCATTTGTACAGCTCTCTTAGGTCTCCCTCTGATATAATCAAAAGAGGCACAGGGTAGGGCCTCATTTCCAGGAATAATATCTACATCTGGGATTAAGTGACTGGGTCACAAAGGCCCGTCCAACTGATGGGCAGAAAGTCATAGGCAATCCCGCCTCCACAAACATAAACCATGCCAGAAGATGGGCAGCATTGAGCACTGGGCTCAGTTGTGTTAAAAGTACAGAAGGAGGGCTGGAGAGATGGCTTAGCAGTTAAGCGCTTGCCTGTGAAGCCTAAGGACCCCAGTTCGAGGCTCGGTTCCCCAGGTCCCACGCTAGCCAGATGCACAAGGGGGAGCACACGTCTAGAGTTCGTTTGCAGAGGCTGGAAGCCCTGGCGCGCCCATTCTCTCTCTCTCCCTCTACCTGTCTTTCTCTCTGTGTCTGTCGCACTCAAATAAATAAATAAATAAATAATTTAAAAAATATTTTAAAAAAAGTACAGAAGGAAGGATGAATGTATTCCACATCTATACTGGAATTATTAGGGGAAGGTGGGGCCCAAATGCAAGTTCCAGAAAGAGACATTGGGAAAAGCTGGACGGGGATAGGAAAGGTGGCTGAGCAATTTTTTAGGGTTGTATGAGCAACTGTAGTTGTAGCATTGGTGATTACTGCAAGCAGCTGGGGAGGCCCAGATCGGAGGCAAAGCCAGCAATTCTCTGCAAGGGAAGGAGTTGTTTGATTTAGCAGAGTGAAGACCATTTTAGGAACAGTCCTCAGGGGTGGGACACTCCCTGGAGAAGTGATTGTCAGGGTCCCCTTGTTGGGACAAATATTTTAGGTCTCTCGCTGGTACCCAAATGGGTCGTTTTTCATCTTGAGGGAAGACACATCCAAACCCTCTCCCTGCTGTAAGGAGTGGGTCTGGTCCTCTCCAGGCCCCAGTCAATGGGTCACTCCATCTTACCCATATAGAACTGTAGGTAACAGATGAGGACCAATGTTTTTGAAAAGGGGATAATTGTCTATCTTCTTTAGAAAAATTTAAAATATTTAGAGTAAATTATGCCTTTTTTAGTTGGTTGTGTGGGGGTAAAGATTCCCCCTTTTGATTTTGTAATTGAGACTTGAGAGTCTGATTATATCTTTCAATGATAGCCTGGCCCCAGGGGTTGTATGGGATGCCTGTGGAATGTGAGATTTTCCAGGTCTGGAGAAAATCTACAAAGGCCTTGCTTATGAAGCAGGGGCCATTATCTGTCTTAACTTGGTCAGGTAGTCCAAGGGTGGCAAAGCATTGAAGCATATGACTAATGGCATGTTTAGATTTCTCCCCGGCATGTGCACATGCCCAATAGGCAAGGGAGAAAGTATCAACTGATAAGAAAATATATTTAAGTTTTCCAAAGGGGGAATAATGAGTAACATATATTTGCCAAAGATGGTAGGGGCAAAGGCCCCAAGGGTTACTCCCAGAAGTTTGGAGGGGAGGGAGCCTGGAGGAAAGGCTGGCAAGACTTGCATGGCCTAATAATCTTTTTAAGATCTTTATTTGGTATTTGGGGGAATCTATGTTTAAGGCCTCTCCAGTTGGTATGGGTTAATGAATGAAATCAGATAGCCTCTGAGACAATGTGACAGTGAGCCACAGAGGCCAATTGATTGGCCAAACTGTTTCCTTTGGACAGGAAACCTGTTAAATTTTGATAGGTGTTCTATGAAGATAGGGTGGACTCTCTGTTTGAGTAGGGTGCAAGCCTAGATCATTAAGGGGGATACAGGGTTGGAATCAAGTCTAATATGAGCTTCAATGAGATTGGGCAATAGATTTACCACCTAGAGGCTGTCAGAAAATAAGCTGAACAACTCTTGAATGGTATCCAGGGCCAGAACAACTGTGAAAAGCTCTTTGTACTGTGCTGATCCCTCCATTTCCTGAGAGACAGACTTGATGGGCTCAGGTTTTACTCCCAATTTAAAGGGGGGATATACACAACCAGGGAAGCACCCAGGCATCCCCCATCTGTAAAGGCAATGTCAAAGTCAGGGTTGGGCTGAGATAGGAAAAGCCTGTGGGATCTCCACTCCAACCTAGAGAAGGAGCTCATCCACTTATGAGGGCCATCATGGCAGCCTGTGGTGCCCAGGAACCCTTCAAGTGCCATAGCGACTCTTATATTATTTTTTTGTGGCCACGTGAAATCAGTTGTCTTATATGGGGTAATGATGGAGTGAGGCTCAATACCAAAGAGTCTAATGGCAGTTTCCCTTCCTTTAATGATACAATCAGCTACTTGGTTACTTAAAGAATAGTCCTAGGAGCCCCACTGATCGAGAGGTAACTCCACGGAATAGTCTCACCCTTTTGAGCCAACAGGGCAGTTATCAGGGTCTCCCCAAGGAAAAGGTAGAGGGAAAGAGGGACATCATGTTTGAATCGTTTGAGACTAGAGTTATCTATGGCCTCCTGGACTCTATGGAGGATTTGCCTCTGCCCAGACATTAGGGTTACTCGGGATGAAAGACCAAGGCCCCTTAGGAGGTTGAACAAGAGGGATAATTCCTCAGTAGTTATTGATATCCAGGGCCTTATCCAGTTAATTTCTCCCCAAAAGTTTCTGGCAAGGTATAAGAATTCTGAATAAAAGTTGTGGTTTAACAGGGGAAACCCTATCTAGGGTAAGGATCGAGCCCAAGATCTTAAAGGGAGGCACAGTTTGAACTTTCTCAGGAGCTACTTTAAAGCTGTGAGTATGAAGGATAGTTAGACATTGGTGGGTAATTACGGTCCTGGAGTGTGGAGGAATCTAGGCACCCAAGAATAGTAACATCCATATAAATATAAAACAGGGTATTGGGGAGATTGATAAGAGAAGAGAAAATGGATGACAGGTAATATCGACAAGTGGGTGGGCTATCAGCTATGCCCTGAGGTAAGACAGTCCACTCAAAATCTCCTATCTGGGCCACAAAAATTAACAGCGGGTACAGAGAATGCAAATTTTTCCACATCTCCTGGATGGAGAGGGATACAGAAGAATCAATCTTTAATGTCAATGACAGTAATATGGTATATATTGGGAATAGCTGAGATCCATGGGAGTCCCCTCTGGGGGGTACCAAAGGAGATCATGCATTCATTGATCCTCCTTAAGTCATATAAAAATCTCCAGGACCTATTAGGCTTTTTTATGACAAAGACAGGAGAGTTCCAGGGACTAGTGGAGGGATGGATATGCCCAGCCTCCAACTGTTGATCAATAAGTATGTGCAGTTGGTGTGCTTTAGAAGAGAGAGGCCACTGCTCAACCCATATAGGATCTCCCAGTCTCCACTGGATTTTAAATGGGGGAGGGGGGCTGGGAAGTGGCCCTTAGAATTGGAAGTGTTCATTGGAGTACTTTTGTCTGAGTTGCTCAAAGTAAGGGTCATCTCTATAACTGGGATGACATTCCCTCTCTTCCTCAAACTGTTGTTGATATTCTTCTTCATCTAAGAAATCATTATAAAAGGCCTTATGGTCACTAGTGATGAAGGTCTCGGCATCTCCAACAATGTCTTGCCCCAGTAAGTTAGCAGCGAGATCAGTCACAACAAAAGGGCGGATTTTCCCCGTCTCCACCTTGGTCCACATGGCAGTCTCCTAGCAGGCAGACTGCCCGCCAACTCCCAGTAGGGGAGGGCCGGGCACAAGCTGCCAGGAGGGGGCACTTCCTCCTTACCCAGGACCATTTGGTCCGCTCCAGTGTCAATGAGAAGTTTGAATTTTTTTATTGCCAATATTTAAAATAATTTTGGGTCTAAGGCTGGGAACCAGAGGGACGGTCCAATGGGCTCTGATGGTCTCTTTCCCCTTACTTAATGGTGCTGGGGGGAGCCCTGGGAGGAGTTTAAAGGCTTTCCCTGTATGTCAAACTTCGACCAACACTCCCTAGCCCAATGAAACCACTTCTTGTATTTAGGGCAGCGGGTGTGAGGGGCATTGGTCGTCTTCCCAGAGGGCGGGAGAGGCTTTGTCTTGTTGGGGCACTCCCTTTTAAAATGGCCCTCACCCCCACACCCGAAACATGTTAGTTTTTTAGGATTTAACTGTAATGCACAGGTCTTCTCAGTTAAATCTCTGTTTATTTTCTTTTTCTTTCTTTTTTTTTCTCTGTTTATTTTCTTGAAGGGTGGCAGACATGGCTCTAGCCTGATGGGAGATAGTACCAATGTCTTTGGTGGCTACAATCCATCTACTCATGGAATTGTCCTTGAGACCTGCACAGGCGAGGCAATAACTGGCTGTCATCCCTTCCCAAACTAACATTCTAGTAAACTGATCCCATAATGGCCCTGGGGAAATTATTTTTGGAGACTTATTTCCACCCTATCTATAAATATAGCTAGGTCCTCAGATGGTTTCTGAGTAATACCCATAAGCGGGGGGGGGGGGGGGCTCAGAGGGTCCCTCATCAAGCTTTTAGCATGCCACCAAGCCCAGTGCCCTGACCTGGTCCCTATGTGGATCAGGTATAGCTGCCTATCGAGTGCCTGTACATATTGAGCAGAGGAACCGGAGAGCATCCCAAACGTTATGGGCACAGGGGGCTGTTGACTTTGGTTTCGATCTGCCTGTATACGGCACTCACCTTGAAAAAACAGCATACCACTTAATTTATTATAGGGGACCCGACAACATGGCCTTAACTATATTTTTTCCAATCTTGGGTCGTACAAGGTTGATGGGCAAGTCCCTGTAACAGGGTCTCAGCCCAAGTAGAGTTGGGTCTATCCTCTGAGACTGCCTTTTTAAGATCCTTAAGGTCCTGAACTTCCCATGGATAACAGGCAGCAGGGCAATTACCCCCAGGATTTAGATTGACAGGAAACAGAAAAGTAGTTTCAGTTTCTGGAGGCTTGGCAGTTGAATATGAAGGGAGGGGACTGAAGGGTCCGGAAAGGATTAGTAGATAGAGAAGGTGGGGGAGGTCCCATGGAAGGGTAAGGAGCACTCCCAAAGAGATCGAGTGAGGGGTATAAGGACTCACCTTTTTCTTGGTTTTTTAAAGCTGCATCTCCAGGAGTAGTAGCCGGATCAGGCTGTATACTATCTTTTCACTTTTCCACTGTCTTTAGTTTTTGTTTGGTTGGTCTTGGAGGGAAGCAACCCATAAGGGCCGAGCTCATAGGGAGGACCCCCTAAGGGAGGTAATCTGACCCTTCTCCACATGTACCCGATGAACAAGGGCCTCCACCCTGTCCCAAGTGTCCCAATATTATAAAGTCGAGAGAGAAATATCTGTAACATTAGGGCAATAGCAACCCACAGATGCACAAGTACAACACAAGCACAAGGACCTGAAAGATAGGCAAACATGCTGTAGAATTAAGTTCAGATTTAGATCCATGATGGCCAGAAGAGTCTGTGTCCTTAGGGGATGGCTCAATGATACCTAACACGGTGACGATGGGAGCAGGTCTCCCCAGCAGATTTGCTTCGTCTTCCAGGACAGAGCCCTCACTCAAATGAGGGGGGCAATACACCTTGAGTCTCCTCCAGGTCTGCCCACACGTTATGTCCACTCAGGATGTATGACCCGTTCAGAAATGCAAAAGCCTCAGATGTAGCTTGCCAGCGAACAGAAAGTGAAAGGAAAGAGAAAGGGAATGAAGAGATGTTGACAAACAAGCACAGGTTATAGAAGCAAAGTTTAGCACATTAAATATGAAGACTGCCTCATAACTTATGAGGGTACACTCAACCTGCACACCGACAGACCTCCTCAACAAATGCCTCACACGGGGCACCAGTCTGCCGGATTCCCATAGCTCCACGTTGGGTGCCAAACTGCCGGGCTCCCCTGGCAGATAGTGCTGAGGAAGGACCAGGCCCGCTGGTTCCTCCCAAGGGGTTGAGGAGGAGGGTGGGTGCCAACTGCCAGGAACGAACCACCGAGCCGGGAATCTTGTTGAAGTAGCAACTCAACTTATTGTAACAGGCAGGTGCTTTTATAGCACTGAGAACAAGGGTGGGGATTTTAGGATGGGGTGGGGTATAAGGGCCAATAGCATACCGCAACTTTTGAGATGATTGGTTCTAAGTGTACAAGAGAGAACTCCAACTTCCTAAGTGGAAATAGCAGGCCTGAGGCCATTAGGAGTCCTGCTGAGTCATAGCTGGCCAGAGACAGGTCACCAAACTTTAGGTAGGCTCAGGAAGTTCCACTAGGCCTCACTTCCGGGTCTCTCAAGGCCCAACAAAGACAAACACCTCCTCAGGGTGAAAAAGTGGAAAATGATATCCCAAGCAAATGGAAATATGAAGCAGGCAGGTGCAGACATACTACTATCAGATAAAATAGAAAATAAACCAAAAGTAATCAAAAATGACAAAGGCCACTTCCTACTTATCAAGGGAATGATCCAACAAGAGGATATCACAATCATTAATCTTTATGCACCAAATACAGGTGCAACACAATTCATAAAACAAAACCTACTTGACAATGAAACAGAAATAACCACCAACACCACCATAGTTAGGGACTTCAATACTCCACTATCAGCAATAGAAAGATCATCCAAACAGAAAACAGGGAAGAGAGCTCAACAACACTACAGATCAATTAGACTTAACAGATATCTACACAAAATATCTATCCCAAATCCACATATTATACATTCTTCTCATCAGCCCATGGAACCTTCTCTAAAATAGATCATATACTGGATCATAAAGCCTGCCTCCATATATTTAGAAGGAGCGGCATACTTTCTTTCCTGCTTGGTTTCAGATCACAATACTGCATTATTAGAACTCAACAACAAAAGATGCGCTAGAAACCCTACAATCTCCTGGAAACTAAATGACTCACTCTTAAACAATAAGTGGATAGTGAATAAAATAAAAAATGAAATTGCAAACTGTATAGAAACAAATGACAATGAGAATACAACGTACAATATCTTATGGGACACAATGAAGGTGGTCCTCAGGGGAAAATTCATTGCACTAAATGCCTTCATAACAAAGACAGAGAGATCCCAGATCAATAACCTAACCATCCACCTAAAGGCATTGGAAGAACAAATAGTATACAAGCCAAAAAAATCCAGACGGACTGAACTAATTAAGATCAGAGCAGAAATTAATGAATTGGAAACTAAGAAAACACAGTTACGAAAATTGATGAAACAAAGAGCTGATTCTTTTAAAAAGTAAATAAGATTGATACTCCCCTGGCCAATTTGATCAGGTGAAAAAAAGAAACACTTCAAATTAACAAACTTAGAAATGAAAAAGCAGAGATCACAACAGACATAAATGAAACTGGGAGAAAAAATCAGGACTTACTTCAAAACCTCTACTCCACAAAATTGGATAATATGAATGAAATGGATGAATTCATAGACACATACCACCTACAAAAGCTAAACTCAAGAGCAAATTAATCTCCTAAACAAACCTATCACAAACATCAAGATTGAAAGGGTAATAAAAACCCTCCCCTAAAATAAGAGTCCAGGACCAGATGGATTCTTGGCTGAATTCTATCAAATCTTCATGTTAGAACTGAAACCACATTTTTCTCAAACTGTGCCACACAATCAGAGAACAGGGAAAGCTCCCCAACTCCTTTTATGAAGCTAATAACAAAATCAGGCAGAGATTCCACAAGAAAAGAAAACTACAGGCCTATTTCCCTGATGAACTTAGTAGATGCAAAGATCCTGAACAAAATCCTCACAAACTGAATTCAACAGCACATCAAAAGCATTATCCACCTGGATCAAGTAGGCTTTATCCCAGGAACACAGGGGTGGTTCAACATACGGAAATCTGTCAACGTAATACACCATATACATAAGCCTAAACACAAAAAGCACATGATCATCTCAACAGATGCAGAAAAGGCCTTAGATAAAATACAACATCACTTCATAATCAAAACATTGGAGAAATAGGCATGGATGGTCTATATCTCAACATAATAAAGGCTAAATATACAGCCCAAATAACACTTAATGGGGAGAGACTGAAGGAATTCCCATTGAGATCAGGAACAAGTCAGGGGTGTCCAAGACAGAGATGAGAATCTCTGCTCCTCAACATAGTACTCGAAGTCCTAGCTCAAGCAATAAGACAGGAGAAAGAAATAAAAGGGATACAAATTAGAAAAGAAGTTAAGTTAGCCCTACTTGCAGATGACATGACTCTATACATAAGTGATTTGAGAACCTCCATCTCAAAACTCTTAAAAGTGATTAGCTCCTTCAGAAAAGTAGCAGGACACAAAAATCAATACACAAAATAAAGCAGCCTTTCGATATGCAAGACAAAGATACAGAGAAGAGATAAGTGACATTGTTCCATTTTCAATAGCATAAAAAAATAAAATAAAATACCTCAAAAAAACATGAACCAAGGAGGTGAAAGACCTTTACAATGAAAACATAAAAACACTCAAGAAAGAAAGTGAGGAAGAATTGAGAAAATGAAAAGACCTCCCATGTTCCTGGATAGGCAGAATTAACATTGTGAAAATGGAAATCTTACCAAAAGCAATATACAGGTTTAATGCAGTACTAACAAAAAGCCCAACATCTTTCTTCACAGAGATAGAAAAAAATGATCTCAAAATTAATATGGAATGGGCTGGAGATGGCTTAGCAGTTAAGCGCTTGCCTATGAAGCCTAAGGACCCTGGTTCAAGGCTCAATTCCCCAGGACCCACATTAACCAGATGCACAAGGTGGGGGGCACATGTGTCTGGAGTTCGTTTTCAGTGGCTGGAGGCCCTGGTGTGCCAATTCTCTCTCACTAGCTGCCTCTTTCTCTGTCTGTCACTCTCAAATAAATAAATTAAATTAAAAAAAATTCATATGGAATGGCAGAAGGCCTCGGATATCCACGAATATCCTCAGCAAAAGAAACACCTCTGGAGGCATCACTATACCTGATCTAAAGCTATACTATAAAACCATAGTAATAAAAACAACATGGTACTGGCATGAAAACAGGAACAAAGACCAATGGAACAGAATCGAGGGCCTGGAATTTGGGTCAAATAACTACAGCTACTTAATACTTGACAAAGGCCCTAACAATGTAGACTGGAAAAAAGATAGCTTCTTCAATGAATGGTGTTGCACAAACTGGATAACGATATGCATAAAAATGAAACTTGATCGAAACATTTCACCATGCACAAAAATCAAGTCCAAAGGCCTCAATGTAAGACTGGAAACTCTGCTACTACTGAAAGAAAAAATAAGAGGAACTTTCTTTGATATAGGAGTGGGAAAAGACTTCCTGAATAAAACCCAGTAGCTCAGGAAATTAAACAATCACTCAACCACTGGAATCTCAGGAAGCTGAAAAGCTTTTGCACAGACAAATAGATTTTGCAGAGCAAACAGATTTCCCACAGAAGGGAGAAAATCTTTGCTGGATACACATTGGGCAGAGGCCCAATTTCTAGAGTCTACAAAGAATTCAAAAACCTATACATTAAAAAGTCAAACAACCCACTCAAAAAATGAGTCAGAGAACTGTACAAGGAGTTCTCAGAGGAAGAAATACACACACTTAAGAAAATGTTAACATCCCCAATCATTAGCAAAATGCAAATTAAAACAACTATGAGATTCCACCTTACCCCAGTAAGGATAGCAAACATTAAAAAAATAAAATAAAATAAATCTAACACGGGCTGGAGAGATGGCTTAGCAGTTAAGCGCTTGCCTGTGAAGCCTGAGGACAATGGTTCAAGGCTCAAATACTCAGGACCCACGTTAGCCAGATGCACAAGGGGGCACACATGTCTGGAGTTTGTAGTGGCTGGAGGCCCTGGAGCACTCATTCCCTCTCTATCTGCCTCTTTCTCTGTCACTCTCAAAGAAATAAATAAAAATAAACAACAACAGCAACAAAACTCTTAACAATAACAAATGCTGGCAAGGTTGTGGAGAAATAGGAGGCCGCATTCACTGCTGGTGGGAATGTAAGCTGGTACAACCACTATGGAAAGAAATATGGAGACTCCTAAGAAGAATGACTATAGAGCTACCAACAGACCCAGTTATTCCTTTACTGTGCATTTACCCTAAAAGTTCCAAACCTCAGCTCAGAGATATTTGCTCAACCATGTTTATGGCTGCTCAATTCATAATAACTAAGAGCTGGAATCAACCCAGATGCCCATCATTACACAAAGGGATAACTAAGAGGTGGTATATCTACATGATGGAATTCTACACAGCACTAAGGAAAAATGACACAATGAAATCTGAAGAAAAATGGTCAAACTTGGAGTTTCAGCAAACTCACCCAATCACAGAAAGATAATTGTCACATGGTCTCACCCATCTGTGGCTCCTAACCTGAATCTGCCCTGATGCTGACATACCTAATAAACATCTTGAGGACTGGACAATAAGAATGGTGGGGTGCGAGGGGAGGGTAAGGTTGGTGTGGGGTGGAGGGACGACAAAAAACTGGACCCAAATAGAAATGGTACCATAAAATCCTACATCCTGAAAGACATACTAAAAAGCTGAACCTTCATCAGGTGCTAAGAAAGAATACCTGATTCACGGGGCCTGGAGACAGTATGATAAAGACTATCCTCAATATTCTCCTGTTTCTCTCTCTCTCTCTTTCCCTTTTATATTACCTATATTTTCTTCTTTCTTGGCACTTGACCTGTAACTCCCAGTACCAGCATGTGGGTAACATCCACAATGAGCTGTCCTACAAGGTTTCCCAAAAGAAGACATAATTCTAGCCAGGCATGGTGGTGCACACCTTTAATCCTAGCACTCGGGAGGCAGAGGTAGAGGGATCACCATGAGTTCAAGGACACCCTGAGACTACATAGTAAATTCCAGGTCAGCCTGAGCTAAAGTGAGACCCTACCTCAAAAAACCAAAAACCAAACAAACAAACAAAAAGACAGAATTTTGTACTTGATGACCCACCAAAGATTAATGATAAGACCCTACTGCCGAAGACACCATATGCTGTTGGGAAGGAACATGGAGCAACCTGGCTGGAAACTGGAAGAGAGTCAATCCTCAGACAGTTAGCTTGTCTAGTGCCAGAAGGTGTTATATGAATGACTGAGGGAAAATGACCACCGTCTATCTAAGCAACTCATGCTCTAAACTACTCAGCAGCCATCAACCTGATGTGATGCTCACACAAGTGCAACAGTGGCACACAGCCATGGTGGGTTACCAACTGCTGTTGAATTGGCTAACGAATCCAATCAGTGGAATGGAAGGCATACTTGGAATGGGGAAACAGGTCAGAACCACATCCAAATCAAGCCCGCTCTCCAGTATCAAGCTCCCACCAATAGTGGGCTACAAGAGGGCCTAAACTTATTAAATTTTCTTAATAATAATAATAATAATAATAATAATAATAATAATAATGTATCTTACACTGACCTCACCTTCCACTGGAGAATTTGCTTTTCTTTTTCAGATGGAACCTGAGGAGAGAATCAGGCCATCACACCCCACCCGGGTACCAGCTGAAGCCATAGAGTTAGTGGGATAATGAGCAAGAGATGCTTTCTTGGTGAACCTGGTACCAGCACAAGGGTGAGGGAGACAGACAGAGAGAACACTAAATTCCTACCAAATCATATATTCAGAGACACAGAGACTCCCAAGACCTCCCGTCACTGAAACAGACCTAAAATGAACCCAACATAGCTCAGGGAAATTCGCGGAAAAGGGGGAGGAAAGATTGTCAAAGCTGTAAGTCGGGTCATTATGCACAGAGACATTGTCTCTCCCCTATAACTGAAGGCCACCCCCACAGGTGAGGGACAACAAGGGGAAGGCTAATGATGGTACTATCATGGCTGTATATACACTATATATACAACAAATAAAAAAAAATATTCATACCAAGTTGCTGTTCTAGAAGGTTCTCCTGCACGTGAATATGCTCACACGTGTCATAGCAGATTTGGAGTCTGAAGTAGCTAAAGCAGGTATAAAACTAAGAAATACTCATAGCTGCAACAACCACCACAGACAGACGACTTTGAGGTTTTACTGTTTTACAGTGCTAACAGATTTTAATTACAAAGAAAAAACTCAAGTGAATTTTGCAGAAATACTGGTTTCTACAACATCCTAAAGAAAGTTATGAGTGTTTGGAGTAATAGGTTTAAATGTTGGAGGTCAAAAAAAAAAAAAAAAAAAAAAAACACCAAAAAAATTCATTGGCAAACAGGCAGCCTCTTCAACAAGTGGTGCTGGGAAAACTGGATATCTATATGTAGAGGGATGAAAATAGATCCTTGTCTCTCTCCATGCACAAGAATCAAGTCCAAATGGATCAAAGAACTAAATATCAGACCTGAAAATCTGAAACTACTAGAATAAAAAGGGGAAACCATTCAACATATTGGCACAGACAATGACTTTCTGAATATAATCCCACTTGCTCAGGAAATAAAACCACTAATCAACCACTGGGATCTCATGAAATTACAAACTTGTATATAGCAAAGGGCACTGAAAAAGAGCAAAGAGACAACCTACAGAATGGGAGAAAATCTTTGCCAGCTATATATCTGACAGAAGTTTAATATCCAGAATGTACAAAAAAGAACTCAAAAAACAAAACAATAAGAAATCAAACAACCCAATTAAAAAATGGGTTATGCTGGGCATGGTGACACATGCCTTTAATCCCAGCACTTGAGAGGCAGAGGTAGGAGGATCATTGAGTTCGAGACCAGCCTGAGACTATATAGTAAATTACAGGTCAGCCAAGGCCAAGTGAGACCCTACCTTGAAAAACCAAAAAACAAAGGGGGGGTGGCATGGAACCAAATAGAGTTCTCAAAAGAAGTAGTACAGATGGCTTATAAACATCTAAAGAAATGTTCTACAACCTTCGCCATCAGGGAAAAATGCAAATTAAAACTACTTTGAGATTCCATCTCACTCCTGTCAGAAAGGCTACCATCAAGAAAACAAATGGTGCCAGGTGTGGTGGCACACGCCTTTAATCCCGGCACTCAGGAGGCAGAGGTGGGAGTTCGAGGCCACCCTGAGACTCCATAGTGAATTCCAGGTCAGCCTGGGCTACAGTGAGACCCTACCTCGAAAAACCAAAAAAGAAAACAAATGGTAGCCAGGTGTGGTGGCATACAGCTTTAATCCCAGCACTTGGGAGGCAGAGGTAGGAGGATTGCTGGGAGTGTAAGGCCACCCTGAGAACTACAGAGTACATTCCAGGTCAGCTTGAGCTAGAGTGAGACCTACCTTGAAAAAACAAAACAAAACAAAATGGAGGATGGGAAGGGGGAGGAGGAGGAAGAAGAGGAGGAGGAGAAAGAAGAAGGAGGAAGGAGGAGGAGGAAGGAAGAGGAAGAAGGAGAAGTAATAGTAGTAGTAGTAGAAGGAAGAGGAGGAACAGGGAGGAGAAAAAGGGAGGAAGAAGGAGGAGGAGGAGGAAGAGGAAGGAGGAGGAGGAAGAAGATGGAGGAACAGGAAGAAGGAAGAAGAAGAAGGAAGAGGAGGAGGGAGGAGGAGAAAAGAGGAGGAGGAAGGAGAAGGAAGAGGAAGCAGAAGCAGGAGGAGGAGGAGGAAGAAGAAGAAGAAGAAGATAAAGAAAACAAATGACCATAAATGTTGGCAAGATGTGGAAAAAGAGGAACCCTTCTACACTGTTGGTGGGAATGTAATCTGGTCCAGCCATTGTGAAAATCAGTGTGGAGGTTCTTGAAACAGCTAAAAATAGATTTACCATATGATCCAGCTATAGCACTCCTAGGCATATATCCTAAGGGCTCTTCTCACTACCTTAGAGATACTTGCTTAACCATGTTTACTGCTGCTCTATTCACAATAGCTAGGAAACAGAACCAGCCTTGATGTCTCTCAACAAAAGAATGGTTAACAAAGAAGTGATACATTTACACAATGGAGTTCTATTCAGTGGTAAAGAAAAATGAAATTATGAAATTTGCAGGAAAATGGATGGGTCTGGAAAGGATTATACTAAGTGAGATAAGCCAGGCCCAGAAAACCAAATGTCACATTTTCTCTCATATGTGGATTGTAGCTACAAATGTTTACACTTCTGTGTGAGCTGGAGCCAATAAGCAGAGGCCAACAAGCTAGAAAAAAAGACTTTAAGGGAGGGAGGATAGGGAAGATTTAAGAGGATGGTACTGTTTATATGTAAGTAGAAGAACAGATTATAGGGAGTGGATTAGCCTAAATGAGGCCAGGGGAAGAGATCGTGTAAGAGAAGGATGGGGGTAGGGTCAACCAGAACTCAAGATATTTTGAGTAAGACATAATGAAAGCTTACCATTTCAGATAATGGAACATCCAGAAGCCATAGTTGGTTACTAGAATATTCCAAGTGATAGGGATGGGATACCTTTCAGTGAGATGCTGGCCAGAGAGGTTCCTGTTGCCTCCAAAACATTACAGGTTATTGCCAAGGCCCTTCGTTTCCCACCAGAAACAGATGGTAAGACCCTATTGCTGAAGACTCACATGCCTGGGTGGCAAGGTCATTGAAAAACCAAGCTGGGGTTGAGCTGAAAACCTCTCTGTAGACCAGCTGGATGAAAGCTAGAAAAAGCTACAGTGCATGCACCCTTATGGAGACAGAAGTCACCAGCAGTGAAAACAATGGGCACTGGAAGCCTCAAGTTTGGCCAGACAGGCCAAATGACCAAAAGGGTACAATAGTGGCAAATCTGCTCTGGGGAAAACCAACTGATCTCTTATTGGGTATGAATCCTTACAATGCCACTGTCCACACAGAAATTGGCTTCAATATCCATAACCTTGCAGTGCCTAGCAATACCTATACAAGACCCTCATAATAGAAGGAAATGATGACATCAAAATAAGAGAGAGACTAACAGAGAGAGGGAGGGGATATGTAGAGTGGAGTTGTGAAGGGGAAAGTGGGGCAGGGGAGGGAATTATCATGGTTTATTTTCTGTAAACAACTGTCTGTATAAAAGTTATCAACAGCGGGGAGGGAGGGTATTACCATGGGATATTTTTTATAACCATGGAAAATGTTAATAAAAATTAAATAAATAAATAAAAGTTATCAATAAAAAAATTATACATAGTTGGACATGGTGGCTCATGCCTTTAATCCCAGCACTTGGGAAGCAGAGGTAGGAGTACTGCTAAGAGTTCAAGGCCACCCTGAGACTAGAGTAAATTCCAGGTCAGCCTAGGCTAGAGTGAGACCCTACCCCAAGAAAATAAAATACATATATATACATTTTTTAAAAAGTTTGAGGTCAAGCTTGAGTGGCAGGTTAATGGTTAACTTGCCTGCAAAGCCTAAGGATCCAAGTTTGATTTCCCAGGACCCATATAAAACCAGATGCACAAGGTGGCGCATGTGTCTGGAGTTCATATACAATGGCTAGAGGCCTTAGCATGCCCATTCTCTTCCCACCCTCCTCTCTCTGTGTCTGCCCCTCTCCCTCAAATAAATAAATTTTTTAAAAGGTCAAAAAAATTGGAAGTTGGGGATTTTAAATTGCAAAAATGAGCAAAGTGGGGCTGGAGAGATGGCTTAGCAGTTAAGCGCTTGCCTGTGAAGCCTAAGGATGCCGGTTCAAGGCTCGATTCCCCAGGACCCACGTTAGCCAGATGCACAAGGGGACACACATGTCTGGAGTTCATTTGCAGTGGCTGGAAGCCCTGGCGCTCCCATTCTCACTCTCTCTCTCTACCTCTTTCTCTATCTGTCGCTCTCAAATGAATAAAAATAAACAAAAAAAAAAAGAAATAAAAACCTTAAGAAAAAAATGAGCAAAGTGTCAAAATTCCAAAAATTCTGTGCAATGAACATAAGAAAAGAATACTGTAAAAAATTACATACACACAAGTTAATGTATAACTATGTTGTTAACTACCCACTTTATCATTCCATGTGACTAGGAAAACTAGACTAAACTTTGTTTGAAAATTCTATTGTCTGTTACTTTTAGGTGGAAAATTCTAAAATTGATTGGCCATTTCCTGCCTTGTTTAAACAACAACAACAACAAAAAAGCTGGGCATGGTAGTGCATGCCTTTGATCCCAAGTAGAAGAATCACTGTGAGTTCTAGGCTACCCTGAGACTACAGAGTGAATTCCAGATCACCTTGGGCTCAAGTGAGACCCTCACCTTGAAAAACCAAAGAAATAAATTAAAAAAATAAAAACAACAACAAAGACCACTTAAAAACTTTAAGCTTATTGTTACCACTTGCCTGTATAATTTTGAGCTGTACAATAATATCTCACAACCTATTCAAACTTCCTGGCATGTAATTACATGCAAAAAGAGAAAGTTATGTATCTTTTTTTTTTCAATAAGATCATCACCTTCACTAAATTAGTGAGTATCTTTGACTACTCAGTAACATGTACAGGGCTTTTACTTGGTCCACAAAGAAAGTTAACAATATCATTTGTCTGGTTTGCCCTTCTTACCCTTACTCACAGGATGCTATGAATTGCTGGAAAAAGTACAAAACTAATTATTTGGTCCACTGGGAACTCCTTAATCTCTCATATTGACATTCCTATCAACATACAACAACCACATGGAGAGTTCTAAGCCCTTTCCACACCCAATGCAGGAACTCCCATTGCTGATAGGATTCCCCTCTTTCCTCTCTTTTTTCTACTTTTAACAAAATTATCTTTCTCAACTTATCTCCTCTTCACCTCAAAAATGCTCCATTTCTGCTTCACTCTCTGTGCCAGCAAGTGATTTCTAGGATTTTTTTTTCCAGTTAGTGCCTCTGTGCTACTGATAGCTCCTCTTGCTTCAGTCCCCAATTTTTTAGTATTTTATTAATTAGTTAATTAATTAGTTATGTATATATGTATTTGAGAGAGAAAATGGGCATGCCAGGGCCTCCAGCCACTGCAAACAAACTCCAGACACATCCACCACCTTGTACACCTGAGTCCTTTGGCTCTGCAGGCAAGCACCATAACAACTAAGCCATCTCTCCAGCACCCATTTTTTTTTTTCATTTTTTCGAGGAAGGGTCTCATGCTAGCCCAGGCTGTCCTGGTATTCACTTTGTAGTCTCAGGCTGGCCTCAAGTTCACAGTGATCCCCCTACCTCTGTCTCCCAAATGCTGGGATTAAAGGCATGAGGCACCATACCCAGCCTATTTTTTTTTATATTTTTATTATATAGTAGTCTATGTACTTTTTCTATGTTTTTAATGTCCCATTCTCATTCAGGCTCTCTACCACATAAAATGTAGCCATACATTTCCCAATATTCACTGATCAAAACATACATGTATTAAAAATTCATTCGTAAGCCACCAAAAGAATTCAAAGAATCCCTCCCTTCCCCAGTATTCAAATTTTTCAAAAATCTGTCTCCAATCTATACATCCTCATATAGCCCTTATAAGGTGATACTATCTTTTTCATACCAATAAATTTCAGTAAAATGTACTCTAATCACACTATTTTTTCACTCTTGCTTTCTTACATAATACCTAGGAACTGTGCCTTTTACCTGGGATCTGAATTGAGTAGTTAGGGCCAGATCTTTTTGAGGTTGAAATAACAGCATTTCCTTCCTGAGTCATGTTCTATAAAAATTAGCTGTGAGTAAAAGAACCTTTTGGAGTGTTCTGTGTTTTGTTCTAGTATAGCCTCAGACCTAAGGACCCCATGGGAACCACTGGAATTGTAGGCATTTGAGAGAAGTAAGGAGAACTGAGGATCTCCAGAGTAAGGCTGACATCTGAAATAAGGCAGTCTTTTTTTAAAAAATATATTTTAGTTATTTACTTATTTATTTGAGAAAGAGGCAGAGAGAGAGAGGGAGAGAGAGAATGGGCACAGCAGCACATCCAGCCACTGCAAACAAACTCCAGATGTATGTGCCCCCTTGTGCATCTGGCTTATGTGGGTTCTGGAGGATCAAACCAGGATCCTTTGGCTTTGCAGGCAAAGGCCTTAACCGCTAAGCCATCTCTCCAGCCCAGAAATAAGGCAGTTTTAATAATGGCTGTACCTTATAATTTGTGGAGTTTTCACAAAGTCCAGGTAGCTAATGCCACAATAAATATACTGTACTTGATGGGGTTCTTTCAAAGGCCTTTCTACCAAATCAAGGCAAAGTTCTTAAGACCTTTAATCAAGACTATTCAAGTGTCTGCTAACCTAAGCCAGTAAGTGCAATTCCGTCATCATCTACTATGGGAAAGCACCCCAGTAAATGCTAATGCTTGGGCCAGAGTTGGGGAAAAAAACTTGCAGAGGGATAAAGAGAAATCTCCATGGAAGATAGGATTTTACACAAATTGTCCCCTGTAGTTTTCTATCTTTCTACTCTTGTCCATGCAATTCACTTTCCCTACAATCTCCTGCTCTTTCTCCCTATGAGAATCTCACCTGAATGCTACGTCCACAGTTAGAAAGCAGCATGGGCTGGAGACATGGCTTAGTGGTTAAGATGTTTGCCTACAAAGCCTAAGGACACAGGTTTGATTCCCTAGTACCCACATAAGCCAGATGCACAAGGTAGCGCACATACATTTGGAGTTAATCTGCAGTGGCTGGAGACCCTAGTGTGCCCATTCTCTCTTTTCCCCTCTCTATCTACTTGCTGCTTTCACTGCCTCTCAAATGAATAAAATATTAAAAAAAAAAAAAACAGCACAAGCAGCAATCACAGATCTGCCATTTCTAGTACAAACTGAATTAACCTGTTAAAGCAAACATCCTACAATTACCAGAAAACTCTGGCTTCACAAAGATTAGAACAGATATTCTTCAAAAAGCATAGCTGAAGGGGGACATAGTAGCCACACCAAAGCAGCCTGGAGAGGGAAATAAGCAGAAAAACAGCAAAATACACTCTTCTACCTAAAAGTGAAGGCGTGTAAGTTATTTTCAACCATAGCAGAGAAGCAGGAGAGACCAAGACCTTCCAGGAATGAGGAAACCAGCTGGAATCCTGTCGAGGCGCCAGGGACACCAGTCTGCCCACCCAGGCAGTGCAAAGCTACAGAAGCAGAAACCAGGTAGAGGGATTTCCAATCACTTCAGCCTCCTCAGAGGTCAAGAAACCTGAAGGGGAAGACAGCAGGGACGAGCTGAGCAACTCCAGTACAACTCCAGGTATCCCTCAGCCTCCCATCCCCCAACCGTCAGTTCAGAAAACCTCCAGAGCTCATTCACCTCCATCCACATAGTATCCAGCATAGCCAATCAGAACACTAGATACACAGCACAACAATGAAGGATCTGGGTACTCAGTATTGGTGAGAAAGGAAGCCATGCCAAAAGATAACAGGGTGAAGAGTGGTGGCATAAACCTTTAATCCCAGCACTCAGTAGGTAGAAGTAGGAGGTGCTCCGTGAGTTGAGGAGATTCCATAGTGAATTCCAGGTCAGCCTGAGCTAGAGTGAAACCCTTCCTCAAAACCAAACCCCAAAACAAAAACAAAAGGAACAGGGCCTACTTACACAAAGGCAGGTACATAGGCCTGCTAATCTCTGTGTTACATACTCTTGATTGGTATTACTATTCTCAAATAAACTGTATTTTGGTGTTGACTAATGTTGTCTGTGAGGTTTCCTGATTCACAGGGCCTTTGTTTTCTTTTCTTCTGTCATTATTAGGGGTGGGGTGGGCAACACACACTTGTAGGGACTTTGACGTTACTAGATTATCTGTTGCAAAAATACTCTGTGTTGCTTTGAATGTGTATACTACTCAGCTGAATTTTAGAAAGTGCCAATAAATTGCTCCACCCAGTCTACTAGAATACTTGAATATCAGGTAAACTCAACACCTAGGGTCACTTCTGCTATTTCCCTTGGAGCATAAGAGCTACACCTGGCACCTTAAACTCCTACACTGAAGATATATAAAGCCAGATTCATACAACTAAGAACAATGCAGATAAGCAGAGAACACAAGCATCAATTTAATTCAAGATGCAAAAATCTCTACATTATAATACAAGAAACAAAAACTCAAGACAATAGAATTCTACCAAAAACTATAAATCCACCAGAAATGACTCTCTTTGAGACTGTTTAGATGAAATACCTGACAACTATTTTAAGAAAATGATTATATCTATACTCAAAGAAATCAAAGAAGAAAACAAACTCTTGAAGGAGAACACAGGAAACCAACTTAATGAAATAAGGAGGTCAATACAAGATGTAAGGAAATAATAATAATAATAAATACCAATCAGAAATATTAGAAACAAAAAAACAGAGTAAGTCAAATAGAACTCTGTAAAAAGTCTCACCATTAGAATCGATCAAAGAGAGGACAGAATATCTAAACTAGAAAACCAGGTGGCAGATCTAAGACAGTCCAACAAAGAAAAAGACAAAGTAATAGAAAGGCATGAATGGGAGTTTCAAGATATTCGGGACACTATGAAGAGATCAAAGAAGAATTATGGGCATAGTAGAAGAAGAATTTCACTCAAAAGACATAATGGGCTGGAAGATGTTTGCCTGCAAAGCCAAAGGACCCAGGTTCAATTCCCCAGGACCCACATTAGCCAGATGCACAAGGGGGCACATGTGTCTGGAGTTCATTTGCAGTGGCTGGAGGCCCTGGCTTGCCCATTCTTTCTCTCTCTCTCTCTCTGTCAAATAAATAAATAAAAATATTATTAAAAAAAGATATAACAGGTACTTTCAATAAAATCACAGTGGGCTTTCATAAAAAGCAGTTTGCCAATCCTATGGGACAACCTGTATTTAATGAGGAAATGGACTCTGAAAAGTCAAAACACTAAGTGACAGGATCGAGTGCCTGCTAGATAAATGTCCTTAATGTTTTATTTAGAGATGAATATAACTGTTCACTTAAAAAAAAAAAAGCAGAATTGAGTACCTTGAAACCACTGGGAAGTCTTCATCAAACACTGGCAGACAGTAGATAAGGAGCAGTACTGAGGAACTGGTGAGCTCAGTTTACTTCCCAGGAACACTTTACTGCAATTGCTTTTGATTGTAGAGGTAGCATCCCCAAGGATAAAGCCCAAGATGTATTCCTATTCCCTTATGTCTTTTTAAGTGTATGGTTTTTATAAAGGTTTAGTATTTGTACTGTCTATGTTTGTACATAAAAATAATCCTAACAGTCATGAAATTTATTATGGATTTACACCTGTTCTCAGAAGAAATTATCATAAAATGAAAAATTTATCCTTATACTTCAGCAGCATGTTGCTGCAATAGTAGTATGACCAAGATTTAACTGGTAAACCACAACTTTCAAAAACTTTGAAATTTAGCCAGTTATTTTCAATTCATTTCAGAAATGCCATTTTTTGAGCACATATGACTAAATCTACACATGAGCAAGTGGTTGTTAATAATGTACTGTTAAATACAGTGAGGTAGACTTGATGTCTAGACTAGATACTGGTGAGAACTGAGTTTTTAAGAATATTTGTTACATGCTCTGATAAAAAGGAAAAACAAAGAATGTTTCTATGATGTGAGGCTAGCCAGGTACATATAACAATAGATAGAACTGCCACTATTTTAGTCCATCTCAAGTCAAAAGCTGATTCTTTCTATGTCTACAACTCTAGTTAACACTTAAGATGAGTGCACATGATGAATCTTTACCGCTAGACTAAAAATAATGGCCTACTTATTGAATGGGATAAAAGAAGAGAGTGCTGGGCATCATAAGGCTGCAGACAGAGGTGGAAACTACACACTGAACAGAGCAGCACCAGCTACAGCACTGAATAAGGTAAGCAAATTTACACAAGCGCATAGGCTCTATGCATTAACTCAACAAGCACTGATTACTCATGGATAACATGAGCAGTTAGGATTTTCAAAAAAGCTTTCATTTTGGGCTGGAGAGATGGCTTAGCGGTTAAGCGCTTGCCTGTGAAGCCTAAGGACCCCGGTTCGAGGCTCGGTTCCCCAGGTCCCACGTTAGCCAGATGCACAAGGGGGCGCACGTGTCTGGAGTTCATTTGCAGAGGCTGGAGGCCCTGGCACGCCCATTCTCTCTCTCTCTCCCTCTATCTGTCTTTCTCTCAGTGTCTGTCGCTCTCAAATAAATAAATAAATAAATAATTTAAAAAAATAAATAAATAATAAAAAGCTTTCATTTTAGCATAAGATTCTTAAAATCTTACTAAGAGGGCCAGAAATTCAAAATATCTAAAATTCTATTGTTAAATACGAAATAACACATAATAGAGAGGACAGAGGGTTAGATATGTATCTCAGTGGTAAACTTGCTTAGCAGGTATGAGGCTCTGGGTTTGATGCCCAGCACTAAAATAAAGCAAAGAACATAGTGGAGTGGTGAATGTGCTCAAAATACATTTTCTACACATGAAACTATTAAAAATAAATAAGTTAGTTAAAACAAAAAATATACTAGTAGCTAGGAAAAACTATTTAAAAGATGTTACTTAGATCAGAAATTACATGGTGTTGCAGTCAGGTTCACATTGCTGGCAGAAATCACCCAAACAAGAGCTGGCTAGAATACCCATAAGCCCACCTCCAATAATACACTCCCTCTAGGAGGCACTAATTCCCAAATCTCCATCAGCTGGGAACCTAGCATTGAGAACACCTAAGTTTATGGGGGACACCTGAGTCAAACCACCACACATGTATAATCTTTGAAGAAAAGTTAGCATTCCAAGTAGCAATAAAACTGTATGGGGGAGTGGGAGAGATGGCTTAGGGGTTAAGACACTTGCCTACAAAGCCAAAGGACCCAGGTTCAAGTCCCTAAGACACATGTAAGCCAGCTATACAAGGTGGCACATACATCTGGAGTTTATTTGCAATTGCTGATGCCCTGGTGTGTCCACTTTTTCTTCTTTCTTTCTTTTTTTTTTTTTTTTGGTTTTACGAGGTAGGGTCTCACTTTAGCTCAGGCTGACCTGGAATTCTCTATGTAGTCTCAGGGTGGCCTTGAACTCACAGTAATCCTCCTACCTCTGCCTCCCGAGTGCTGGGATTAAAGGCGTGCGCCACCACGCCCGGCTCCACTTTTTCTTTCATTCTCTCTGCCTCTTCCTCTCTCTAAATAAATAAATAAGAAAGAAAGAAAATATTTTAAAGTGTATGGGATTCAAAGAAAAATAAACCATGATGTTAAGTATATTAACCTAGATTGAGAGTAAAACAGTTATTTAATGCAGTAGTTTGATTCAGGTGTCTTCCATAAACTTAGGTGTTCTGAATGCTAGGTCCCCAGCTGATAGCAATTTGGGAATTAATGACTCCTGGAGGCTGTGTACTGTTGGGGACAGGCTTATAGGTGTAATAACCAACTCTCCCTTGTCACTGTTTGGCACACTCTCCTGTTGTCCACCTGATGTTGGCCAGGAGGGAATGTCCACCCTCTGCTTATGCCATCATTTTTCCTGACATTCATGGAGCTTCCCCTAGTCTGCAAGGTAAAATAATCCCTTTTTCCCCACAAACTGCTCTTGGCTGGGTGTGTTCTGCCAGCAATGAGAATCTGACTACAACAGTAAAGTTGATACTGAGAAGTGGGATCATTACTGCTAAAAACTGTATTACTATATGGCTTTTGGTCCTTTGATGCTGACTTTCAGGAGGAATGTGGAAAGATTTGAAATCTTGGCCTAAGAGACACCTTGCAGTGCTGTAAATGCAGCTTAATGGACTATTCTGGTCAGAGTTGAAAGACCTGAATGAAGTAAGAACTATGGACTGTGAAGTCTGGCTTATGAGGGTTAGAAAGAGCTTTGCCTGAATTGGGCTAGAAGCAGCTTGTGTGAGAGGCTTGCTGTTATACCCATGTCCTGAGAAGTTTTGCAGGGTTGCATTGCATGGAAATGGACTAGGGTGAGCAGAGGGATATGACACATAAAAAACATAATGATTGGCCTGAAACTGCTGCCCATTCAGGAGCAACTGTATGAGAGATTATAACTGTTGAGATCGGGCCAGTTGACAAGCATAATGGACAAGAGGAAGCATGCAGACTCTTTAGAAGGGGCCTGAATGCTAATGGAGTGTCCTGTTCTTCAAAGTCTGCTTTATTACCCTCTGAGTTAACAAACTGAAGACTACCTGATATAACGGAGTACAGTAAATGCAGGAAAGAGAGGGTCATTGAATTTGCTTTGCAACAGTTTTTTTTTTTTTTTTTTTGGAAATGAGCAGTGTGAAATAGCCTTGTTGGATTACCTACATGGAGACCCAATTAAGCCATGAGGATGAACCATGGGATGCCAAGAAGAGCTGCTGGCAACAGATGAAGTTTTCTGGGTCTGTAAGTGGCCTAGAGGGATAGAATTGGAACTCCAGAGACTTGTCAGTGGTTAGAATTATCAGGCTTGGATACTCATCACTGACTATAGAGTTGTTGGACTTGAAGCTACAGAGTTTGATATTTGTCTTATCTAAATCTTATACTTGTTGAAAATTTCATTGCTATGCCTAATGCTATCTTTTGCAGTATGAATGTTTACTCTGTGCTATTATGGCTTTTGTGTGTGTGGGGGGGGTGGTATTATGGCTCAGTTAAAATATCTTGGACTCTGGGGATGCATGAACATCCATAGGGTTAATCGAACTATAGAGACTTTTAAAAGTTGGACTTAATGCATTATATTTTACATCACGGATGGTTATCAGTTTATGGGGGACAGGACAGAGTGTAGTGGTTTGATTCAGGTAACCCCCCATAAACTTAGGTGTTCTGAATGCTAGATACCTAAGATATGGCAACTTGGGAATTAAAGCCTCCTGAAGACTGTATTTTTGGGGTACACTTATGGATGTTATATCCAGCTTCCCCGTGCAAGTGTTTGGCACACTCTCCTGTTGCTGTTGTCCATCTGATGTTGGCTAGGAGGTCCACCTTCTCATGCCATCATTTTCCCCTGTCATCATGGAACTTTGCCTAGAGTCTGTAAGCCAAAATAAACCTTTTAACCCACAAGCTGCTCTTGGTTGGGTGTTTTCTGCCAGCAATGTGAATCTGACTGCAACATTTACCTACAAGCTAATGACAAAACAAAACAAAATGACTCCCAAATTGACTGGACTTTCCTTAGCTATGTGAAGAAAAGAACACAGCTATGACTGTAATAATTGCTTTCTTCAACAAAAATGTGCACACAAATTAAGCTCAACAGCAGGTGATTTCAATGCCTCACTTTCACCAATATATAGTTCATTCCAAGAAAAAATAAAACAGAGAAACATCTGAGTTAAATGATACCATAGACCAAATGGACCTAACAGAATGTACAAAACATTCCCTCCTTTCAAGGCCACCCTGAGACTTGAATGAATTCCAGATCAGCATGGGCCAGAGTGAGACTCTACCTCGAAAAGTAAAAAAAAAAAAAAAATCACCTCCTGTCAAGGCAGATTATACATTCTTTCTAATACACATCACAGAATAGGAACCAAGGAGAAGTCTGAAAAAAGGAAAACTGAAATAATGCCCTGTGTTTGATCTGACCACAATGGAATAAAACTAAAAATCAACATCAAGAGAAACAGCAGACTAAAGACCACACTACTGAGTAAGGACACTAAGAAGGAAATTTAAAACTTCCTAGAATTGAGCCAGGTGTGGGAACTCACACCCATAATGTCAACTCTGAAGAGGCGGAAGCAATTACAGTGTGTATCTGAGGACAGTGCATGGCATAAAGTGAGTTCTATGTCAGCCTAAGTTCTCCCCTGCTCAAAAACAGTAGCAACAAACTTAAAAAATGCCTAGGACTGGGCAAAAAAAAAAAAAAAAAAAAAAGAAAAAAGAAACATGACATTTCAAAACCTATAGGAGACAATAAAAATAGTCCAAGAAGGAAGTTCATAATTATAAGTACCTACATTAAAAAGAGGTAACTCAAATATCTAAATAATGTACCTCACTACCCTGGACAAGAACAAGACAAGACCAGAGAAGAAATTAATAAAAGAGAAAAGACAAAAACAGTGCAAAGAATCAATGGAACAAACCCTATGAACAGCTGTGTCTATATATAACTTAATCAAAGTATAAAAGACCCTGCAAACAATAAATGCTGTCAAGTTCCAAAGAGTTAAATATTGGGGGTCTTCCGGATGAGATGGCAGTGTAGGAACCAGGCCAAAGCAGCCTGGGGGGCAGGGGCGAAGCCAAAAAAAACCCCAGAAAAATATACACTTTTACTAAAAAATGAGGTGTATAGGAAACTGAAACGGCAGCGGGAAAGTAGGAGAGATCCAGAGCATCCTGAGCCCACACAGGCCGGCAGAATCGGCTCCAGCAGTGGGCCAGGTTGGCAGAACTGCAGCCGCCAGGCTCGGCTTGAGCCACGGGAAAAGCCACGTAAGGGGATTTTCCACTCACACGAGAGCTCTCCACAAACTCAAGAAATGTGAAGGGAGAACAGCAGTGAACAATAGAAGAACAAATCACAAGGTAGAAGAACACGTGAGAAGAACGCGAGAGAACTAGAGCCAGCATAGGCAGCCTCCCCTCCCCCACCGCCAGGGCCCAGCTCCAGCGAACAGAGCTGTGATCCAGCAACCTGGCCAGCCTAGTAGAACCCACAGTGCACCAAAGAGGGACCCAAGCAGGAGCACAGCATAACTGAGACCAAAATAATCCCAAAAGGTAACTGGGATTACACCAGGTCAGTACCCACCTAATAAACCTGGTATATAGACCTGAACCAGAGGTTCTAATTGCACCTTCCATATCAGGATAAATTATGTGTTAAATCTGATGGTCAGATTTGCCATTCTTAAATAAGCTGTATTTTGGGCTTGTTATTTGCTGCTTCTTGATTTATAGTGGCTTTGTTTCCTCCTCTTTTATACATTAGGGAAGGGTCTCACCTGGTCACAAGCTGACTTGGAACCCTCTACAGACCAGAAATCTTAACCTCCTTGTCAGGATTAAGGGAGTGGGTGGGGCACCACACACCCTGAGGGACAGAGGATCTGGTTATCAAAATACCTACTCTTGGATAAATACTTTGTGCTATTTTTCATTGAATGTGTACATTGTTTAGTTAAATTTTAGAAACTATCTGTATTTTGTTCTACGCAGCCTACTTGAATACTCCCAAAGAGTTAAATATTGTTTGATCTCTAGACCTTTAACAGAAGTGTATAATTACACAGGACTTTCAGTGTGTGTACGCTTACATTCTACTTCTTTATTTGGTGTGGGTGCATACAGGTGCTTCGTGGTCTTTTGCCATTGCAAATATCAAATCTTTGCACCCCTTTTAGCAACCAATTGGGATGGTTTAATCTGAGTACCAGGTAGCAGACCTGATTAGACCTGTTGTGCTTTCAAGGAAATCACCTTCATCTTTAACCCTGAAGTTCTTACATGCCCATGGAAGGTGACAATCTGTCACAACATGTAAATCTGTAACCCTCACTAAGGTGATTCTGATACAATCCACTCCCATTAAACTCCAGGGACCAGCAGCCCTATGGGCATTATCAGACTTTGAACTAGAGATTTAATTATAATAACACCTCAATTCAATGACCCTAGGATTCAAACTCTGAGAGACTTTACATTAAAAGGCAAAAAAATATTAATTTAACCTAAGTACATTATACTTGATGAAACAAGGAGAAAAGCATCTTGAGTTTATGCTTCTACCTACACACAATTCTAGACTGCTTTGTTGATCATTTATAGTTATCATGTTATTAAACCCTAAATATTTCCCATACATGAAAATGTTCAAATGAATAGATACTAGCAGAGCTATCACCTCACTTTTCTTAGACCTTGATGATTTTCCTAAACATTGATATTTAATCCCTGAATTTAAATGTATAGAGATTCAAAACAAAGTTGGAAGAAAACTCAGTTACTCATAAATATTTTCCCAGTTTTAAAAAATTTTCTACATTTGGGCCAGAGAAATGGCTCATCTGTTGAAGGCATTTGCTTGCAAAGGCCCAAGCTTGCCTCCCCAGTCTGACATAAAGCCAGATATACAAAGTGGCCCATGAGTCTGGAGTTTATTTGCAATGTCACAAGAGGCCCTGGTGTACCTATCTGTACACACTCTCTTCCTCTCTCTTTCCATACCCAATCACTCACACACACTCTCTCTCATAAATTAATAAATAAAATTATAAATAATTTCTTTTTTTGACAATTTCTTTTCTAATTGCTATTTTATATACAAATTTATAAAATAACTTATTTACAAACTTCCTGATATCTAGGGGAAATTGGACTTAACTTGTGCAAATATAAAAGCTAAAGTACAAAATGAGAAGTACTACATATCTTCTATTTTATACAGTACTTCTTTTATTGGAGACAGTGTCTCACTACCATCCTATCAAACTCATTAATATCCGCAGCCTCTCCAAAGCTCAGAAAGCAACACAAAAGAGAATATGAGAGGCTGTACACCTTATTAACCTACATTCTCAAAAAGCATCTGAAAGCCAAAAAATGAAGAGAAATGCTATCTTCTGGACATGACATGCCCATTACACTCATGAACTCACAGCAGCTTTGGATTCCTGCACAAGGCTGAGCCTATAACATTCCATTGTGGATGGAGGAGGGCCTCATGAGAATCCATTTCTCCTAGAGCAATTACTAAAAGTTCACAGTTATTGGGAGGAGAGTCAAGTTCTTCAGCATTGCAGGTAAGTTGCCCACCAATGTCCATACAAGCAACCTGAATGTAACCTGATAGTGGGAAGCATACAAACACACACAGTAGGGAGTTGCTGTGAAGGAGTTTAACAGGGATGAGAGGGTAAAGGAAAACAAAGTAGGATTGAATTGCATTATATATATTAAGATACTATCAAAATTAAAAGAAGCAAAATATTCCCTATCCTCCATATCAGCCTTCCAAAGCAGTTTGGAAGCAGATGTGTACCACCATACAGTTATGTCATAGCATTTCTAGTAGCTGTTTTTACTTCCCTAGTAATATTGGAATATAGTGTTTCCCTATACGTATACTTTGCTTCCTTGCCCATAAATAACATCAATATACTTTAGCATCCAGTATTTCATATGTTTGAACAGACAGCTTGAAGCAGATTCAATATATTCATATAGATCCAGCAGATATACCCCATTATTTTAGTCAGGTCAAAGGTCACTTTCATTTTAGATATATGTCTTTATTCATCATTCTTCCAACAAATATTTTTCATAATAAAAAAATTTTAAGGAGAAGCAGGAGAGATGATTAAGACACTTGCCTGCAAAGCCTAGTGACTATGGTTTGATTCCCCAGTATCCACTTAAAAACAGATGCACAGGGCTGGAGAGATGGCTTAGCAGTTAAGTGCTTGCCTGTGAAGCCTAAGGACCCCGGTTTGAGGCTCGATTCCCCAGGACTCATGTTTAGCCAGATGCACAAAAAGGCACATGCATCTGGAGTTCTTTCGCTGGAGGCCCTGGCACACCCATTCTCTTCCCCCCCCCCCTCTCTTTCCCTCTTTCTCTTCCCTTCACTCTCAAATAAATAAATAAATAAATAAATAAATAAATAAATAAATAAAAACAGATGTACAAAGTGGAACATGCATCTAGAGTTTGTTTGCAGCAGCTATAGGCCCTGACATGCCCATTCTCTTGGTGTGTCTCTATTGCAAATAAACATACTAATTTTTTTTCCTAAGTCATACACCAATCATTGTTATAGGTAATGGAGAAAGCATAAGAAAGTCCTTGCTCACATGGAGTGTCTGTCTATCATGTTGAAGAAACAAAGAGGGTGAGAAGAAATCAGCTTTGTTAAGCAATTAGGGTGACTAAAACCCTGAAAGTATCCTTGCATTCTCCACTTTGCTAGAGATCAAAGCATGATCTGACATTTTTTTACCCCTGCCCCCCAGGTAGGGTCTCACTCTAGCCCAGGCTGCCCTGGAATTCACTAAATAGTCTCAGGTGGCCTCGAACTCACAGCGATCCTCCTATCTCTGCCTCCCAAGTGCTGGGATTACAGGTGTGTGCCACGACACCCAGCCACCCAGCTTGACCTGACATTTTATTTTTTCCTTAGATCTCTTTTTCTACAACCTGGGTCTTTCCTGGGAGGGAGGTCTTCTTTCCTAGAATGTAATCCTAACATTGTGCTTGGTCAAGTTCAATCACCAGAATTTGTCATCATGGCTAGCCTCTTCCTGAGACTGCCCCTAGCCCAGACCAATCAGCTGGCTCACTGGCTCACCTGACCAGAAGGTAGGGGCCACCACCATAATATTACATTTACCAGGGGAGGGCAACCTCTCTTGGTCCATTCATCACTGGTGAACCTCTAGGTTCTGGTGAGTGTCCCCCTTCTCTGACCCCAGCTGGACTGAGAGGAGGGGAGAACCCCCTGACTGACCCTTACTCACACATGGGCTCTCTACCCTCAACTGCCCTACACATATGAACTTTCTTTTCTTTCCTCTCTAATTCTCTTTTTACATTTTTTCCAGACCTACCACATGGGCTCTCAGATCACATGGGTATATTCATTTTCCTTCCCTTGGTTCTGTACTTCCGTCAGTAAATGTAATAATTTATTTTTTATTATTTTTTATTTTTATTTATTTGAGAGCAACAGAAAAAGAGACAGATAGATAGAGAAAGAGGAAGAGAATGAGCGTGCCAGGGCCTCCAGGCACTGCAAACAAACTCCAGACATGTGTGCCCCCTTGTGCATCTGGCTAACATGGGTCCTAGGGAATTGAGCCTCGAACCAGGGTCCTTAGGTTTCACAGGCAAGCGCTTAACCGCTAAGCCATCTCTCCAGCCCTGTAATAATTTAATAATTGTCCTTCTCCATCTTATTTTATCCAATTCTTTTGTTAGAAGTAGACATGAATCTAAGGTTTGGGGCTCAAATACTCTATTCCTGAACATCTAACACCCTGTTTTATATTGGAAACTATGGAGGGACTGGACAGGGATAATTATTATATATTTAATTTCCCACTGGACAGGAAATGGAATATTTGGGTACTTTCTATTTTCCACCTGCCTGTCTTTTAAGTTCAAATTCTGCCTAGCAAGGTGCATAGACTTTCTGTGCTCCACTGGATCTGCGACCATTGCTATGGACTCAGAGGTGAATAACCAAGCTAAACTGGGAAGGAAGCAGGGAGAATGACCTTTTGAGTGTTTCAGGACAGGGAAGATCCCCCACCCCTCATGTTTAGCAAGGCTGAACTCCTGAGCTTGTTTTGGCTGAGTTGAGGGGAGGAGCCTCAAGGTTGCACAGAGCCAATGGCAAAGCCAAGGGCCCAACTTGGCCACCACCCTGTCTGTGGCTTCTAGGGTTTTTGTTTTCTTTTTATGTCCATTACAAGCCACTGTGGCAAAAGGCACATGGCTGGACACTGTTGGGACCCTAACAGAGTACCCTGACTGCCCATAGGGTCTAAGAGGCAAGGGACTGGGGAGTCAGCAGGGTCTGCCCCTCCCATGCACTGCTGCCTTCAGCCACCATTGCTGCCAGGTCTCCTGCATGACAGAGGCCAGGCCTCTGCACCATAATACTGACATGGTGTCCTCCTTGACAAAGAGACGCACACAAGCTGCAGAAGAAGGGGCAGTGACCTGGAAAATTTCCCCTCCCAGGCTTGGCTCCTGGAGCCCTCAACCCATATCTAGCCTTCAAGCTGTCCTTCTTGGCCCCACACCATCAGTCAGCCCTTAGTTGTGGGCAAAGAACAAGACAGGAAAATAGCAACTCTGGGGTTCAGGTCACATGTCTGCCCATGGAACTGAGACCCTTGCCACTTTTAGTGCTATAAGACTGGGCTGGTGTCTAGTAACTATAGGAGAGTTGAAGGGCTAACTTATCTAGAAAAGCCTTCTTGCTGTGAGGATGTCAAAAGGGCTTAGCAGTGGGGAGGGACATATAACCTCTGCCCCACAGAGGATACAGAGCCATGGTAGGAAAGGTTCCAACTGGCACCTAGGCCCTTGTGGTGGTGGTTTGATTCAGATGACTCCCATAAACTTACATGTTCTGAATGCCATGTCCCCAGCTGATAGCAATTTGGGAATTAAAGCCTCCTAGAGACAGTATTGTTGGGGGCAGGCTTATGGGTGTTACAGCCACCTTCCCGTTGCCAGTGTTTGGCACACACTCCTGTTGCTGTTTTCCATCTGATGTTGGCCAGGAGGTGATGTCTTCCCTCTGCTCAAGCCATCATTTTCCCCTACCATCATGGCGCTTCCCCTCGAGTCTGTGAGCCAAAATAAACTCTTTTTTTTCCCCATAAGCTAGTCTTTGTCAGGTGTTTTCTGCCACCAATGTGAACCTGACTAGAAAAGCCCCACACTCAGAAACCACATAGCTTTCACACTGCTTGGTAAAAGTAAACATATAATTTTAATTTGATGCTTTCCAGATTGCTTAATGGTTAGACAAATTTTAGTAACTATACCTAATATTTCTCTTTTATTTAGGCTTCAAACAAATAAGATGTTATGTTATATACATTTTGGTTTCTTTTTATGTGCGAAAAATTATAGTATGGCTTTCTAGTCTAAACAGTCCAACAGATTTCCCCTGAGGTTTTTTTGGGGGGATGGGGTAGCGGGTTTAAGTAGGGTCTCATTCTAGTCCAGGCTGACCTGGAATTTACAACGTAGTCTCAGGGTGGCCTCGAACTCACAGCAATCCTCCTGCCGCTGCCTCCCAAATGCTGGGATTAAAGGAGTACATCACTACACCCATTTATTTCAAGTTTTTTTTTTTGTCTTTAAAAGTTATATTTAACTGAGGCTTACAGTAAACTAAAAAGAAAGATGGTTAATTAAGTTTTATGTATTGAGATGAAATGACTGAAGAAACTGGGAAGGAATTTTTTTAATGCTGGACATATAGCATGCTTTCTAACAGTATTTTTTTAGTGGAACTGAGATCAGAAAGTTGAAGTATGTATATGAAGGTGTATATATGTAGAAAGGTTATAAGACAGACCTAAAAATAACAAATTTTGCCTAAAATTGATTTCCTTTCATAAGGAACAAAAAAATATAATACTAAGGAGTTTTCAACTCTTTATAGACTCTTATAGACAGACACTCTACAATTTTAAGTATAAGAACAGAGACTTACTCTAAATTTAGTTTAAATTAGATACAGGTAATGTCCTGCCTTGAGTGGATCACAAAGTCATAAGTCAGGTGTAATTCACATTCCCTGGAGGTCTAATCAGGCCCCTGTCACACCGTGTATTACAAATGGGTAAAATTCCCACTTTTTTCCTTGGAAACAAATAGACAATTTCAAAATAGGAAAAAAAAAAAAAACATGTTAGGATGCCTAGCTCTCTACTCTGTCATTTCTTCTTGTTCTTGATTACTGCTATTTAAATTCATAGCCAGCTGGACTAGGGGAAGAGGGTTGGCACCCCCTTTATCTCAGACCCACAGCAGGTTTAAGCCATATGTCCTCCACACCCTATCCAGAGACAAAATGGTCAACTGTCTCTGACAAGGAAAAGAAAGTGAAAAACAGCATACATCATTGGTTCTCCTTATAGTTCCTCTCTTCTGAACACCTAAAATCACCTCTGCCATATAAAATTTCTCACTGAAAAGAAAAGGTCAAATGGGTAAACTAAATCAAGGTATTTGATCAGGTTAGAAACTTCTCAAGTAAGACAACCATCAGGCTTGCCTAACATGTATATCAGGGTAGGAACAGTATGATAAAAAAGAATTGAGTAAGTGATCTCTCTTATCTGTCCCTATCCCTCCCTCCCTCTCTCAAATATCAGCCAAAGTAGGATTCTGCTGGGTGTGATTAGTCACACTTCTAATTCCTATAATTAAGGTAATAAAATCAGAGATTATCTTTAAAACAACAACAGGCCTTTAGTCCCAAACATTCACAGATAAGGGGGATCCATATCCAAGGATCCCACACAGATAAGAAGGAAAAGAGGTCCCAGGAGCAACCCCCCACCAGGACAATTAGGCTATCAAGACAGAAGTAGCAAGTCTTTGCACCTGGGCCTGCATTGCTACCGGCACTCCTCATAGGCCATGACATAAGAGTACTGGACGAGGAGCTTGAGCTTGGGAGCTGGCCTTATAGGATGAGCGCAGATGTCCTTAGTCCAGGAGGCACACAGACTGCACTATGTGACCCTTTTGATTGGGAAGAAAACTAGGAAATTTGGATTAGGGCTACTGTAGGAAGGAGATTTTTAAAAAAGACTCTCTCCTCTCTTTTCTCCGTCTCCCTCAAACGTAAACAAAAAATAATAATAGGACTTCTGAGTAAGATGGCACCATACAAGCCATACCAAAGCAGTCTAGGGAGCAAAATAAACAGAAACACAGCAAAATACACTCTTCTACTGAAAAGTGAAGGTGTATAAGTTATTATCACAACCACTGCAGAGAAGCATGAGAAACCAAGATCTTCCAGAAAGGAGGGAACTGGCTAGAATCCCACCATCCCACCAAGGTGTCAGGAGCCCAGGAGCAAAAACAAAGTGAGAGTATTTTCCACTCACATCAGCCCTCCTCACAAAGGAAAAAAACCTGAATGAGAAGACAGCAGTGACCAGCTGAGGAGCTGCTGAAGGAAACAAAAACGAGACCACAGGCCTTTAATCCCAGCACACAGGGTAGACTGAGGTAGGAGGATTGCTGTGAGTTCAAGGCCACCCTGAGACAACTTAGTGAGTAGGATAGTCACCATGAGTCTAAGGCCACCGTGGGGCAAGAAAATCCAAGGCTTGCGCATTCATCCCTCTCTGCTTCCTCCCTGTGGATGTGACCAGCTCCCTTAAACTTGTACTGCCATGCCTTCACGCCACAATGAGCTATAACCTTGGAGTATAAACTGAAATAAACCCTTCCTTCTTTAAAAAAAAAAAAAACGAGACCAGCTGAGCAGCTCCACTATGCACCCTGCAAAGTCTCCCATCCCCCAACCGTCAGAGATTCATACCAGGCTGCCCAGCACCGAAAGGGATCAAGGTGGCCACTGATCATTGGTGAGATTGGAAGCCATCAACAGGGCCTGCTTATACAAAGCCAGATACATAGGCCTACAACGGAACTGTTTATGTCTCTTTCCATGTCAGAAAAAGTCATGTATTACCTTTGAATGTTGTTGCCTTTGATGTTTCCTGATTTTTAGGGCCTGTGTCTTTTGGGGGCAGGGACTGACTGGCCCCAGGCTGATTTAGAATCTGTTTCAGATTAGAAACCTCAACCTCCTAGTTGTTACGATTAAGGATGTTCAGCAACACACACCCTTACGGACTTTGGCTTTACTAGATTATCTCTTTAGTTTTATCCCCACTCTTGTGCTGGTTTTGTTTGAATATCTGTTTATACTGTTCAGTGGAATTTTAAAGTTTGCCAGTAACTGGCTTCACCCAGTCTACTACAATACTTGAATAGCAAGCAAACTCAACACCTAGGGTCACTTGTGCTGTTTCCCTTGGAGTATAAGATCTACACTTAGCACCTTAAACTCCTACACTGAAGATACAAATAGTCAGATTCACATAACTAAGAACATTGCAGTTAAGCAGAAAACACAAGCATCAATTTAACTCAAGATGCAAAAATCTCTACATTATAATACAACAAACACAAAAGCTCAAGACAACATAATCCCACCCAAAACTATAAATCCATTAGAAATGACCCTCATTGTGACTGTTTTAGATGAAATGCCTGACAACTATTTCAAGAAAATAATTATATCTATGCTCAAAGAAATCAAAGAAGAAAAACTCTTGAAGGAGAACACAGAAAACCAACTTAATGAAATAAGAGGTCAATACAAGATGTGAGTAAGGAAATACAAATAATGAAAAAATACCAATCAGAAATATCAGGAAGAAAAAAAAAAACAGAGTAAATCACATAGAAAACTATAGAAAGTCTCACTAGTAGAACTGATCTAGGAGAGGACAGAATATCTAAACTAGAAAACCAGGTGGCAGATGTAAGACAGTCCAACAAAGAAAAAGACAAACTAATAGGAAGGCATGAATGAGAATTTCAAGACATTTAGGACACTATGAAGAGATCAAACATAAGAATTCAAGGCATAGGAAAAGGAGAAGCAATTCACTCCAAAGGCATAACAGGTATTTTCAACAGAATCACAGAAGGAAAGAAACATCCCCCAAGTACGAAAAGTGATGCCAATGCAGATACAGGAAGTCTATAAAATACCAAACAGACAAAATCAGGAAAGAAACTTTCACCGTCATATTATAAATAAACTACAAAACACACAAACCAAAGAAAATATATTGAAAGCAGTTAGAAAAATCAAGTCATATCCAAAGGCATCAGGATAACAGCAGATTACTCAACACAAATGTTAAAAGCCAGAAGGCCTTGAAAAGATGCATTCTAAATTCTGAAAAAAAAAAACTTAATCAAGATTACTTTATCCCACAAAGCTATCATTCAAATAGAGAAATAAGGACATGCCACAACAAAAGGAGGCTAAAGGAATATTTGAAGACAAAACCAGCTCTACAGAAAATGCATGAAGGGATCCTCCATACTGAAGAGAAAGAGAAACCACATATAAGGAACCTGGAAAAAACAAACCATACTCAAACACTAGTTAATACAAGAGATCAAAGGTAAAACCAGTACAAAACAAGAAAACTGACAAAAATAAATACCTTTCAATAATAACTCATTATCAACAGCCCCAATGTCCCCAACCCAAAGACACAGGTTTGCAGAGTGGTTAAGCAGGATCCTAGTGGGGCATGGTGGTATACTTCTTTAATCCCAGCACTTGGTAGGCAGGGGAAGGAAGACGAGTAGTTGGAGGCCATCCTTAGATTACATAGTAAATTCTAGGCCAACCAGAGATAGAGTAAAACCCTACCTCAAATAAATAAATAAAAATAAAAAGCAAAATCCTTCAATTTGCGGCCTCCAACAGTGGACAGTGTCTTAGAATAAAAGGTTGGAAAATGGTGTTTCAAGCAAATGGGTCTAGAAAATAAGCAATGGTCACTATCCTAGTATTTGACAGGGTAGACTTCAAACCAATATTAGTCAGGAAAGATAAGAAATGTCACTTTAAACCAGGCATGAGATGGTACACACCTTTAATCCCAGCACTTGGGAGGCAGATGTAGGAGGATCACTGTGAGTTCAAGGCTACTCTGAGACTCCACAGTGAATTCCAGGTCAACCTGGGCCAGAGTGACACCCTACCTTGAAAAACCAAAAAAAAAGACTCTCTTTTATATTATGATGGATGCTTCCTAATGGAAACTCGCCTTTTTTGTTGTTGTTTTGTTTCTTTGTTTTTTCTGAGGCAAAAAAAAAAAAAAAAGAAATGCCATTTAGTCACTTTATATTTTATATTTATATTTGATTAAAGGAATACTCCAACAGGAGGATATTACAATCCTAACATAGGGACTTCCAGTTTCATCAAACCAACACTATTAGAACTAAGGTCACAGATAATACCAAATACACTTGTAGTAGGTGACTTCAATAACCCACTCTCATCAATGGACAGGACACCCCAGCAAAAAATAAACAGAAGGATATCTGAATTAAATGAGGTCATAGAACAAATGGACCTAACAAATATATAAGACATTTCATCCAAATGCTGCAGAATATACATTCTTTTCAGCAGCACATGGAACATTCTCTAAAATAAACCACATTAGGACACAAAGCAAATCTTAACAACTACAGGAAAAGTGAACAATACACTACTAAATGATGGATGGGTCAATGAAGAAATCAAGAAAGAAATTTAAAAAATTATACAATCAAATGATAATGAGAACACAACATGCCCAAACCTTTAGGACACAATGAAGGCAGTCCAAAGAGGAAAATTTATAGCTTTAAGTGCCTATAATAAGAAAAATCAAAAACAAAACAAAACAAAATGACTTTAAACTCTTGTGCCATTCTTTCATTTCACTAATCAGATGCACTATGCATTTACAGCCTTGAAAGTTGGTGTTACTAGCCAGGTGTGGTGGGACACACCATTAATCCCAATACACAGGAGGCAGAGGTAGGAGGATTGCTGTGAGTTCGAGGACACCTTGAGACTACAGAGTAAATTCCAGGTCAGCCTGAGCTAGAGTGAGACCCTACCTGGAAAAACCAAAACCAAAAAAAAAAAAACCCTCAAAACGCATTAAATGACACAGCTGAGGAAATCTTTCTAAATACTTGGGTTCGAGTGATGAGGAAAGCTATAAAACAAATATGATATACTTGCCATTATCAAGGTCAAATGTTGTGATAACTCTGCTAATATCTAATCTGTTTTCTAAGCAATACAGGAAATATTCAGACCATGTAGGACACTCCTCCTCCATTCAGGGAACAGTTGTGGGAGCTCGGTCAACTCGCACTCAGATGGTCCTGAGACAATCTAACTCCATCTCCCTGGGTTCCCTCGAAGGCCTAGAAGTCTACAAGAATGGAAACCCTAAAGGTGACCAGTTTGCCGTGTGCTCATTTCCCCTTAACTCCTTGCTTTTATTCTTTCTCCCCCAATATTTTCTTCCAGGAATGTTTTCCTGCACTCCATCAATACACTTTCAGAGTCCCCCAGATAGCCCCCACCTCTGGGAGAGACTCCAACTGCAACTAAACGACCCCATTCAGGTAGGTGAAGAAATAAAGACAGACTAGTCATTACATCCCCTTTCCTCTAACAGCAGTTACAGTGACATCGTCGTCTTCTTCTTTTTTTTTTTTTTTTTTGAAGTAGGGTTTTGTTCTAGCCCAGGCTGACCTGGAATTAACTATGTAGTCTTTTTCAGGGCGGCCTTGAACAGTGATCCTCCTACTTATGCCTCCCAAGTGCTGGGGTTAAAGGTGTGCGCCACCACGCCCAGCTTACAGTTGTCTTCTTAAAAGAGGGGACAATGAGAGGGAATCAAGTAGCTCTGTTAGGCAGTTAGGATGACCAAGCCCCTGAAAGTATCCTTGCAGTCTTCAATTTTCTAGAGATAAAAGAGTGATCTGACTTGTTATCTCTTCCTTAGATCTGTTTTTCCACAAACCAACCTGGACCCCTCCTGGGAGGGAGGTCTTCTTTCCTAGGACTTAATCCTAACATTGTGGTTGGTCAAGTTCAGTCCCCAGAACTTGGTGTCATGGCTAGCCTTTCTGAGACAGCCCTAATTCAGACCAATCACTTTTACTTATGGGAGGGCACCTCTCTTGGCAGCTCCTGAACCTCCAGGTTCTGGTAAGTGTCTCTCTTATAGCAGCCTAGCTGGGCAGAGAGGCAGGAAGAACCCTCTTACCCCTTGTTAGGAACAATAGTTCTAAGTAAAAACGAGGTATTCACCCAGCAACAACATCACCATGGCAACCGGGGATCACTACCAGAGACCAGCTGCAAGCTGATAGGTGAATGAGCTAACCCTAAGGTGGCTAGCAGCAGGCCGAGGGAACAAAATGGGTATAAAATTCCCAGCAAAAGCTCAGAACAGGGCTGGAGAAATGGCTTAGTGGTTAAGCGCTTGCCTGTGAAGCCTAAGGACCCTGGTTCGAGGCTCGATTCCCCAGGACCCACGTTAGCCAGATGCACAAGGAGGCACACGCATCTGGAGTTCGTTTGCAGTGGCTGGAAGCCCTGGTGCGCCCATTCTCTCTCTCTCTCTCTCTGTCACTCTCAAATAAAAAAAAAAAAACCTCAGAACACTCACTCAACTCAAGAGTGGCAGATTCCATATCCCTCTCTGTGTTGATCCCTGCAGTGAGACGGGGCAGCCTGTGGGACCCCCTCGGCAGCCTGGCATAGAGTGCAGCAGACAGAGCAGAACCCGACGCCGCTGCAGGCCAAGTGACGTCATAATCCGCCTCTTGACTACTGAGTTTAGCGCTCTTGACAACCCTACTCCCACATGTGCTTCCTGTTCATATGACAGAAGCCTTTTGTACTTTCTTCTTCTCTCTCTTTTTATGTTTTGTTTTGTTTTGTTTTTTTTTTTGCACACCTGCCATGTCTCCTGGAGACCCCCACCCCACCCCAATACATCTGTCAGTGACCCAGACCCTGCATTTGTCAGTGGCCAGCTCTCCTACCAGGTCTCCAGAGCCCCCCCACACCCCACTGGGTATATCCTGGCCAGCAGGCCTTCCCCATCTCCCAGAGGATCCCTACCACTGCATCTGTCTGCTGCCTGCACCCACTTGTATTCTCCTAGAGAGCCTCTGGATCACTGAGTCTGTAGGTGGCTCAGAGCCCAATTATCTGACCTCCTGGAGGTGCCTCACTGTATCGAACCCACAGCTGGCTCCCACAGGCTGCACCAACTGAGGCAAGGGCACTCCACAACCTGTGCATCACAAAATACAATGCTAATATTAGCCTATCCTATTCTAACATGCAAGGGAACACTACAAGTGAAAATTCCTGCTTCCTTCTTAATTAAATAAGATTCCTACACTGTGATGGGCAGTCACACTGCAAAATAGCACAAAAACAACAAACTGAAGGTGCTCCAACAAGGTTGCCTAGTCCCACAATGGGAATCTCCAATGAAAACACACAAGAGACAACAAAATTAGAACCCCAAAATGAAGATACAAAATGTGATCCTGACCAAGCAAATGGCAAAACTGGCAGCCAATGGCTTAGCGGTTAAGGCGTTTGCCTGCAAAGCCAAAGGACCCAGGTTTGATTCCCCAGGCCCCATGTTAGCCAGATGCACAAGGGGGGCACATGCATCTGGAGTTCTATGCAGTCACTGGAGGCCCTAGCATGCCCATTCTCTCTCTCACTCTCTCTCTCCCTCCTTCTCTGTCAAATAGATTAAAATATTTTTTAAAAGTTACATAAATGAAATCCACACAGCTGTCTTTACTAGGCTTCACTTAATAGGCACAAAACAAGAGAAACTTCAAAAGAGAGTTAAATGAATTGAAGGTATAACAACAACAACAAAAAAAGATGATCTCAATAACAAGCTGGTTAAGCTTAATGAAGACATAAGCAAATCCAAGAATAAATTCCAAGAAGCAATTAGAAAATCAAAACATTACCTGAAATTGGAACTTGACAAAGGGATGAATACTATACACAAGACAATAGAAACTACAAATCAAACTGAAAACCCTCAAGAACAGAGTTAATCATATAGAGGACAGAACCTCAGAGCTAGAAGGCAAAACAGAAAAAAAAAAAAAAAAAAACACTTTGAATCCAAAACTTTAATAACAGCTGGACATGGTGGCATACTCTTTTAGTCCCAGAACTCGAGAGGCAGAGGCAGAAAGATCACCATGAGTTCAATGCCACCCTGAGACTAAATAGTGAATTTCAAGTCAGCCTGGGCTACAGTGAAACCCTATTTGAAAAAAAACTAAAATAAAAATAAAAGTAAAAAAGCTTTTATTAGTTACACAAGTCTTGTGAACAAAACATGAGGGAACTGTGGAATACCTTAAAATGTCCTAACATCCAGATCATGGGTACCAGAAGGGGAAGAAATTCAGACCTAAGGCATGGAGAAGTTATTCAATAAAATTATTAAAGAAAACTTTCCCACCCTCTCAAAAGAGAGTCCCATCAAGATACAAGAAGCTAACAGAAATCCAAACAGACTAGATCAAAGAAGAAACTCTCCTAGGCACATCATTGTTAAAACTCTAAGCAATGAAAGCAAAGAGAGACTGCTAAAAGCAGAAAAGGAGAAACAACATATTACATACAAAGGCAATTCCATAAGAATTACCTCAGATTTCATAGTAGAAACCCTGAAAGCCAGAAGGGCCTAGCATAGAGCAAGCACTTTGAAGTCTAAAAAAACTATGGATCCCAACTCTAACTACAGGACCTAACTTAAGTATCCCTCATAATAGATGATGAAAGAAAAACTTCCATAATAAAATCTAGTTCTATGATTATATGAACACACAGCCAAACCTAGAGAGAATACTTCAAGAAGTTCTCCACACAGAATAGTCAATCAATCTCAAGGGCCCACAAGAAGATCACAATAACCAAAACTAGAACAGCCTTAAAAAAGCACAAAGTGATGGGCATGGTGGTACACACCTTTAATCCCAGCACTTAGGAGGCAGAGGTAGGAGGATCACTATAAGTTCAAGGACACCCTGAGACTACATAGTGAAATCTAGGTCAGCCTGAGCTAGAGTGAGACCCTACCTAGAGAAACAACAACAAAAAAAGCCAAACCTCATGAAGCATCTCAACATGGCAGGGATTAAGTCAAACCTCACAGTTATAACCTTAAATATTAATGGTTTTAATTTACTCATCAAAAGAAAAAAGTTAACTGGGGGATGAGGAAAAAAAATACAGGCTTGTATTGCTGATAACTTAGATGCAAAGATCCTGAACAAACTTCTCACACACCAAATTCAACAACACATCAAAGCATTATCAACCTTGAACAAGTAGGCTTCATCCCAGGGACCAGGGATGGTTCAACATACAGAAATCAGTCAATGTAATACGCCACACAACTAAAGTCAATCACAAGAATGACAAGATCATTTCAACAGATGTAGAGGGCTTTGAAAGATACAAACTACAACATCATGATCAAAACGCTGGAGAGAATAGGCATGAAGGATTTACATTTCAACATAATAAAAACTGTAAAAAAGTCATCATAATACTTAATGGGGAAAGATTCAAGGAGTTCCCATTGAGATCAGGAACAACACAGGGGTGCCCATTCTCACCACTGTTCTTCAACATAGTATTAGAAGTCCTAGTCCAAGCAATAAGACAGGAGAAAGAAATAAAAGGGATACAAATTGGAAAGGAAGAAGTCAAGTTTTTTGTATTATTTGCAGAAAACATAATCCTATACATAAGTGACCTGAAAGTCTCCACCTCAAAACTTCTAAAGGTGATTAATTCCTTCAGTACGGTGGAAGGAAACAAAACCAACACACAAAAGTCAATATACACAAAGGACAAACAGACAAAGAAAGCAATCATGAAGCTGTACCCATTTTTGATAGCAACAACAACAAAAGAATTAAAAACCAGGCATGGCAATGCATGCTTTTAATCCCAGCACTTGGGAGGCAGAGTTAGGAGGATCACCAAGAGTACACAGTGAATTCCCAGGTCAGCCTGAGCTAGAATGAGACCCTACCTCAGGAAAAAATAAATAAATAAATAAATAAATAAATAAATAAATAAATAAATAAGATGGAATAACACTACCAAAGATGTTTAAGACCTATATAATGAAAACATAAAAAACAATCAAGAAAGACACTGAGGAGGATCTGAGAAAATAGAAAGACTTTTCATGGTCCTGGATTTGTAGAATATTGTGAAAAAGGCAATTCTACCAAAAGAAATATGCAGATTTAATGCAATATCAATAAAAATTCCATTATCATTCTTCACAGAGACAGAAAAAATGATCTAGAAATTCATATGAAATGGCAACAGGCCTTGGATAATCAAACATATCCTCAGCAAAAAGATACCTCTTAATATGATGGAGAATGGAATTTCAAATGAGGAAGTATGGGGGTGAGGAGGGAGGGAATTACCATGGGATATATTTTCTAATCATGGAAAATGTTAATAAAAATTTAAAAAAAAATTAAAAAACAATACTAGTGGGCTGGAGGGACAGTTTTGCGGTTAAGGTGTTTGCCTACAAAACCAAAGGACCCAGGTTCGATTCCCCAGGACCCACATAAACCAAGATGCACAAGGGGACACTCGCATCTGGAGTTCATTTACAGTGACTGGAGGCCCTGGTGCACCCATTCTGTCCCCCCCCCCTTTCTCCCTACCTCCCTCTCCCCCTCTTTCTCTGTCAAATAAATAATAAATTTTTTTAAAAAACAAAAACAACAACAACAACAACAAAAAAGATACCTCTGGGGATAGCACCATTCCCAATCTAAAGCTATATTACAAAGCCATAGTAAGAAAAACAGCACTTTACTAGCATAAAAACAGAAAGAGAGACCAATGATACAGAACTGAAGACCTGGACTTTATGTCAAGGAACTAAAGCTACTTGATCTTGTTTTTGTTTGTTTGTTTTGTTTTTGTTTCTCGAGGTAGGATTTTACTATAGTCCAGGCTGACCTGGAATTCACTATGGAATCTCAGGGTAGTCTTGAACTCACAGCAATCCTCCTACTTCTGCCTCCTGAATGCTGGGACTAAAGGCATGCGCCACCAGGCTGGGCAAGCTACTTGATTTTTGACAAGGATACCAATAACATAGACTGCAGAAAAGACACCACCTTCAACAAATGGTGCTGGACAAACTTGATAATCATATGCAGAAAAATGAAGCTAGACCCACTCATTTTACCATACATACAAATCAAGTCCAAATGGATTAAAGACCTCCATATAAGACCCGAAACTCTTCAATTGCTGGAAGAAAAATAAGGAGTCATGCTCCACAATATAGGACAGGGAAAAGACTTCCTGAACAAAACCCCAGTAGCCTAGGAAATTAAAATACAAATAAAAATCACTCAACCAACAGGATCTCATGAAGCTAAAATGCTTCTGCACAGACAAAAACACCATAATCAGAACCAATAGATTACCCACAGAATGGGAGAAAAATTTTGCCAGCTATACCACTGACAGAAGCCTAATATCAAGAATCTACAAAGAACTCAAAAAACTAAACAATTTAAAAAAAATCAAACAGCCCACTCCAAAATCGGAACAGAGAACTGAATAGGGAGTTCCCACGAAAAAATACAAATGGCTAACACACACTTAAGAAAATGTTCAACATCTCTAACCACCTGGAAAATGCAAACTAAAGCAACTATGAGATTCCACCATACTCCAGCCAGGATGGCAATCATTAAAAAATCAAACGACATGGGAAGGAATACATTCCTGATACTGAAAACCTAAAACAGGGGTAGTCATGAGCCCTAGGGGTGTAACGTCTGCTGCTGTCTGGCTAAATGTATATACCATGCTTATCAAACTGCCCAGTAAGCACTTCTCTTAATATTCATACCCATATATTAATGCTACTCTCACTTTTGGTAGAGAACCTTCTCTTTTCAGATGGCAATGACCTTGAGATGACTCAGAGGGCATCATGGTGTTAGAAAGAAGTGACAGGAGTACTCAGCACTGCAATATCTCTATCATACCTTCCAAGGCTCAGGGTCTATTGTGGAAGAGGTGGCAGAAAGAATGTAAGAGCCAAAGGAATGGTAGGACTCCTTAAAATGTGCTCTCCCCAGACACAAAATGGCCTAGATATCCATGACTTCACAGTGCCTGACACTACCTACACAAGACCATCCTAACAGGAGGAAAAGATCATGACATCAAAATAAAAGAGAAACTGATTGAGACGGGGAGGGGATATGATGGAGAATGGAGCTTCAAAAGGGAAAGTGGGGGGAGGGAGGGCATTACCATGGGCTATTGTTTACAATCATGGAATTTGTTAATAAAAAAATCAAACAACAAATGCTGATGAGGATCTAGAGAAAGAGGAACCTTCATTCACTGTGGTGGTGGGAATGGTCACTTAAACCACCACTCTGGAAAACAATATAGAGATTTCTAAAAAAGATGAACATAGAGCTACCAACAAACCCAGTTATTCCCTTTCTGGGCATTTACTCTAAATGCTACCTGCTTCACTACAGGGATATTGGCTCAATCATGTGTATAGTGGCTCAATTCATAATAGCCAAGAATTGGAATCAACTCAGGTACCTATCACTGGATGAATGGATAGCAAAGTTGTGGTGCATTTACACAATGGAATTCTACTCCACAATAAGAAACAAAGATACAATGAAATATGTAGAAAAATGGATGCACTTGGAACAGCTCATACTCAGTGAACTCACACAATCACAGAAAGACAAAGGCTGCATGGTCTCACTCATCTGTGGTTCCTAACCTGGAACAACTCAAGTTACTGACATACCTAATAGGCAACTCAAGGCCCAGACAATAGGGATGGATGGTTTTAGGGGGAGCGTGGGGGAAAGAAACAAACAAACAAAAAAAAAAAACCCAAAAAGTAAACCTGTAATTAACTGATACCATAAGAAACCTTTATCCTTGAAGATAGACTAAAAGATTCAACCTTCAACAGTAATATAGGGGTAGTACCTGAAAAGTATGTCACTTGAGAGGGTAGGATGAAGTCTAACATTAAAATATTTTGGGGGGACTGGAGGGATGGCTTAGCGGTTAAGGCATTTGCCTGCAAAGCCAAAGGAGCCAGGTTCAATTCCACAGGAGCCACATTAGCCAGATGCACAAGGGGCGCAAGTGTCTGGAGTTCATTTTCAGTGGCTAGAGGCCCTGACACGCCCCTTCTCTCTCCTTCCCCCTCCCTCCCTCTCCCTCTTTGCCTGTCAAATAAATAAATAAATAAAAATAAAATGTTAAAAAAAATATTTTTGGGGTCTGGCCTGTAACTCCCAGTACCAGATATCAGTTGCTACCCACAATGAACTATTGATTAGAGAGATTGTTGCAGTCCGGTTCACATTGTGGGTAGCAATCACCCAACCAAGAGCAGCTTCTAGGAAAAAGAGGTTTATTTTGGCTTACAGGCTCGAGGAGAAGCTCCACAATGGCAGGGGGAAATGATAGCATGAGCAGAGGGTGGACATCACCCCCTGGCCAACATAAAGTGGATCATAGCAACAGGAGTGTGTGCCAAACACTGGTAAGTGGCAACTGGCTATAATACCTATAAGCCCACTCCCAAAAATACACTCCCTCCAGGAGCTATTAATTCCCAAATATCCATCAGGTGGGAACCTAGCATTCACAACACCTAAGTTTATGGGGAACACCTGAATCAAACCACCACAGAGACCTACAAGGTCCCCAAGACAAGACAAGACAGGCTTTTACCAAAGCACCTGCTTACCTGTCTGAGGTAAAATGTAAGAATATATTGCTGAAGAAACCACATGCTACCAGCACAGAACATGGGAGAGACCTGGCTGGAATCCAGAAGAAAGCCAATCCCCAAACAGTTAGCCGGTCTAGTGCTAGAAAAGTGCTACATGAACTACTGAGAGAAAGTGGCCAAAAATGGTGTGAGCAACCAGGGGTCTAAGCTACTCAGAAACAAACACCATGACAAGATGTACACACCAGTGCAATAGTGGCACAGAGAGTCATCTTGGGTAATCAATATCTTTCCAATTGGCTAAGAGATCTGCTCATTAGAAGTAAACCCAATTCAGCAAGTGCTCTTCCTGGCCTCATAAGGAGTAACCTTCATATTGTTTTAAATTTTACCAGACGTTTAATAGTACTACTCCCTTCTTACAGAAGGGGTTGTGCATGTGTGCCTTAACAAACTGACTGTAATAAATCACCTCGTGTGCTATGTGTATATGTATTTAATGTGTACATTTAATATCAAAAAGAAGATTCCTATTAATTTATAATGTTTCATTTGTAAAAATGGGTCATTTGTTTAAACAATTTTCATGTTTTGTCATACAAATTTATAAAGGTCTGCATTCTTTATATGTAATTGTAATTTTAAAATCCAAGAAGTGCTGAGAACAAGATTTTCATAAGCTTGGTAACAAAAGTTAATTTTCTTCCAGATCTAATCTGGGCTGACATTGAATATATTTATCCCACTTAGTGTGAATATTCATTTATTTTGCTACATAAATATTAATGTTGATTTTGTGGGGAGGTCCTGCCACAGACTTTTGAGGGCTAATGTAACATGGTATATGCACTGAATTATTTTTCTAAAATCTGAAAATTTCATATTTCTGAAACATCTGGCCTTGGATTTTCAGATAATGGATTGTGGATCTGTTGTTTTCTGTTAAATAATTTAGAAGGTATTATTTTTTTCAGAAAATGTGAAATGCTTTTATATTCTAGGTCATTTTTCACTTCAAATATTAAATGATTTTTAAGTTAAAAAAAAAAGAAATAAACCCATATCTGGAACAGGGAACCAGGTCTCCATCCTGTGGAGACAAAGATTATGCTCTCCAATGTCAACCTCCCAATAGTCTTTGGCTAAAAGAGTCTACCCCCAATAACTGACTGCTGCTCTCACAATGTACAACCCACTACACCATGGTGAATACCTGTAACCCCATTGAGGAGGGTCCCCAGTGGAATGGGGACAGGAATGAGAGAAAGGATGGTACCAACACATGATGTATCCATACTAAGTCTATCTGAAACAAACAAATCCTTCGGGACTGGAGAGATGGCTCAGTGGTTAAGGCACTTGCCTGCAAAGCCTAATGGCCAGGGTATGATTTTGCCAGTATCCACATAAAACCAGATGCACAAAGTGGCACATGCAACTGGAGTTCATTTAATATGGCTGGAGGCCCTGGCATGCCCATTCTCTCACTCTCCCTCTGTGCTTGAAAATTTAAAAAAAATACATACATCTTTTAAAAAATGATTCTTTAGGGCTGGAGAGATGGCTTTGCAGTTAAGGTGTTTGCCTGCAAAGCCAAAGGATTCTTGTTGGACTATCCTGGACCCACATTAGCCACATGCACAAGGGGGAGCACGCATCTGGAGTTCTTTTGCAGTGGCTGGAGGCCGTGACATGCCCATTCTCTCTCTCTCTCTCTCTCTCTCTCTCTCTCTCTCTCTCTCTCTCTCTTCTCTTTTCCTCTTTCTCTCTCTCAAATAAAGAAAAAAAAATGATTCTTTAAATAAAAAAAATTTAAAAGCCAGATGAGGTGGCATATGCCTAATATCAAGACTTAGCTAAGCATGGTTGCACACATCTTTAATCCCAGCACTTGTGAGGCAGAGATAGGATGGTTGTTAGTTGAAGCCAGCCTGGTACTACAGAGTAAATTCCAGGTCAGCCTGGGTTAGAGTTGAGACTCTATCTTGAAAAGAAAACACTTGTAAAGACTTGAAGGCTAAGGCAGGAAGGACTAAAGTAAATTCCAGGCCATATTAGGATACAGTGTGAAATCCTGTCTCAAGTAGTCAAAATCAATAAACAAATAAAAAATAAATATAATCAGAGTTTAAAAAAGACAAAAGGGTAACTATTTTCTACAGAGTAATGACATGATCTTCACGAAGGTATATCTGGTAAGCAAGTGTTCCTTATGACCATTCGCTTGTATCTTCTAGAGATGCCAGTTCCTTCCACATCTTCAAATCAAACAAGATTTTTTTTTATGGACTCAGACTCTGCTAAGATTCTGATGTTACCGATCACCATCATTTTGAAACTCTCCTGGTTGGTGGAGAAACATGATTGTCCTGGTTCCGACACTAATATAGCCTCAACACAGCCCCTACCCAAGGCTGACAGGCCAAAGGAAGCACAGGTTACAGTTGCAGTTGCTTAGCAATACCCTGAGGCACGCCTTACCACTATTCCTAATTTCAAACAGGAAGGCTGAGAAGTGTCTATGACTTTGGAAGACTATGTACTGACATATATTCATACAGAAGCACCTACTCAAGACACCACGTCTTATAAAGCCTCCCACTTTTCCTTTCATTTCACCCTCAGTGACAGCACCCTAAGACTACGGAGGTAGCTAACAATTTCATATTAAAACCAAGATCCTACTGAGACATAATTTAATCTTTGTTTACTTTAAATTTTAGAAAATGCCTAAAGGTTTAACGAAAAGCCTCCAGAGCTATCTGTAATAATAATGTTCAAAAATAACCTTTACTAGCACCTTGGCAGGTTAACACAGTCCCATTCCATCACTATAAGCAGAACCATTTTTTTAACTGCTTCATATACACATTCATTATTCATTATTTCATGACTAAAATAAATTCAAGCAAAAAAATGTTTATCTCACAGTCACAAGTAGAAAAAGACAAAGTATAGCTATTCAATCAACACATGTGCAGAGTAACACAAACCAAAAACCCTGTTCCTTAGAAGGACCGCACTCTCACCTGTTCAATCTCTTTGGTTTTTGATGCTATTGCTTTAGAGCGACTGGTCAACTGGCTGTCTTCAAACAACTCTGTGCCATCCACTGTGTTCACCTCGGGTTCTCCTGTCTGATCAATAAACAAGGGTGCCGTGGATTCCGTCTTCAAGAAAGAATGACAAACCATTCATTACTTCCTCAAAGGAAACAGAGCATCTAAGAGGGTATATGTGGGCAATAGGTGATAAATTACATTAAAGGGAAATATTAACTTTTATTTGAAGAAAAGAAAGCTTCCAATGCCATGTATCATGGGCATAAGTGAGGAAGATTGACTTGGAAATGGTTGCTACTTTATTATTTTCAATAAGACAAAGCCTTATTCCATTGTAAGATTATCTTACATACATTAAATACACATATATCAAATATAAGATACAGCTAAAATGTTTTAAAATTATTTATTTATTTATTTACTTGAGATTGACAGAGAGGAAGAGAAGGGAGAGAGTGAGAAAGAGACAGAATGGGCACGCCAGGGCTTCCAGCCACTGCAAATGAACTACAGACGTGTGCGCCCCCTTGTGCATCTGGCTAACATGGGTCCTGGGGAATCGAGCCTCGAACTGGGGTCCTTAGGCTTTACAGGCAAGTGCTTAACCGCTAAGCCATCTATCCAGCCTGCCATAACTATTTCTTAAGCAATGTGTATACAGAACACTGAAGGAGGACTGGAGAAATGGCTTAGCGGTTAAGGCGCTTGCCTGCAAAGCCAAAGGACCCAGTTTTGATTCCCCAGGACCCACGTAAGCAAGATGTATGAGGTGGTGCATGCACCTGGAGTTCATTTGCAGTGGCTAGAGGGCCTGCTGTGTCCATTCTCTCTTGCCCCCCCACCTTCTCTTTCTCCCTCAAATAAATATCTATTTTTTTAAAAGAGCACTGAAGGAGAAAAAGTCCAAGTGGAAATAGGAGGCATATATGTATATAAAAGAATATATAGAGAGAATACATGGGGAAGCCCTCTACTTTGTAAGTTAAAACTACTGCCAGGCATCCAAGGACTTGTTGAAACCATTAAAAACCATCCCACAAAGCAATAATGACTATTTCTGTCAAAAATAACAATTCAATAGTGAAAAAATAATCCTACAGCCTGGAAGGTATTCCCTATCAATATACTGAAAATTTTATCTAAAGTAAAGTTGCATATAGGGACATGTATATATGTATGCAGATTATATCTAGAGGGGTACTACCTTATGGGGAAAAATTTAAAAAGTAACTTTCTCAATAGGAACAAAATGGAAGTAAATAGGATGTAGACAGCACTGTGCATATTTTGATACCACTTGAATTTCTGACACACAGGTGAATTAATCTATTTCAAAAAAACAAGTTTTAGGCTGCAGTGATGGCTTAGCAATTAAGACACTGGCCTGCAATGCGTAACGACCCAGGTTCAATTCCCCAGTACCTACATAAAGCCAGATGCTCAGTGGCACATGCATCTGGAGGCCCTGGTGTACTCATTCTATCTCTCTGTCTATCTTCTATCTCTCCGCTTGCAAATAAATAAATAAAAACTTAAAAAAAAACTTTTAACAAATAAGTTGAATATTTCCCAACATACTTTTAAAAGGAAAGGCCTTAGGGTGTAATCCCTGCTCTTGTCTGGCTAAATGCATATATTATGCTCGCCAAACTGCCTTACAAGCGCTTTACTTAATGTTCATACCCATATATTAATGCTACTTTCACTTTTGGATACAGAAGCTTATCTTTTCAGATGGAGATGACTATTGGGATGACCAATGGACACCACAGTGCTATAAAGAAGTGACAGAGAAGCGTTCAGCACTGAGACATCTCTATTATACCTTCCAAGGCTCAGGGTCCCTTGCAGAAGAGGTGGGGGAAAGAATGTAAGAGCCAAAGGAAGGGTAGGAACAATGCAATCATCCAGCAATTGGCTCTCATATCTACAACCTCACAGTGCTTGCCACTACCTTCACAAGACCCTCATAATAGGAGGAAAAGATGATGAAATCAAAACGAAAGAGAGACTAATGGAGGGGAAGGTATATGATGGAGAATAGATTCATAAAGGGGAAAGTTGGGGGGAGTTATCATGGTTTATTGTCTGTAAGTATAGAAGTTGCCAAACAAACAAACAAACAAAAGAAACAACTAAAAAGAAAAGTAAAAGCTACCAGGCTGGGAAGATGGCTCAGCAGTTGCAAAGCCTGTGGGGAGTGGTTCAATATCTCTCTCTCTCTGTGTATGTGTGTGGGTGTGGCCAAAGGACTACCTCATGTGTCCTTGCTCAAGCATGACATTCAGACACATTCTGGAGCTTGCAAAGCAGGCTAGACTGGCTGGCCAGCCACCCCCATCTGTCTCCTCAGTGCTATGGTTACAAGTACATGCCTGGCTTTCTTTTACCGTTCAAATGTACGTTCTTGAAATTAAACTCAGGTCCTCAAGATACACAAAAAGCACTTTGCCAATTGAGCTATCCCTTAGCCCTATGTATACAATGTATACTCCTAAAGTGTTGGAAACATTCATGCTCAGTGGGAATTCTGAATTCAGTCACCTTGTAATAGACTACATGGTAAACTTTATGACCCATAAGGATATTTTCCTTCAAATATATTTTAAAGTACAAGAATCCAAATATTGGGGGCTATAGAGATGGCTTAGTGGTTAAGCGCTTGCCTGTGAAGCCTAAGGACCCCGGTTCGAGGCTCAATTCCCCAGGACCCACGTTAGCCAAATGCACAAGGGGGCGCACACGTCTGGAGTTCGTTTGGAGTGGCTGGAGGCTCTGGTGTGCCCATTTTCTCTGTCACTCTCAAATAAGTAAATAAATAAAAATAAACAAAATTTTTAAAAAAAAGGAATCCAAATATTTTCTACCACCTTTCTGCTTTTAAAGTTTTCTGCATTTATTGTACACAGGGTATGAGGACTCATGTCTGTGTCTATGCATGTTCAGGTAAATGTGGATGCATGTATGTTGGTGGGTGTGCATGCACGTGTAGGCAGTATCTTCCTCAATCACTCTATAACTTACTTATTAAGACAGAGTACTTCACTGAACTTAGAGCTCATGAATTCAGCTAGTCTAGGTAGCCAGCTTGGCCTAGGGAACCCAGTGTCCCAACCATAAGATTATAGGTGCACACTGCCATGCTCAGCATTTACATGAGTGCTGGGGATCTGAATAAAAGGTTCTCACAAAAGAGCTAAGGCACAGCAAGCCCTTTGTCTGTCATAGCCCAGGGTAGACAGAAATTTGCTGTGCAGCTGACTTGATCCTCCTGCTTCTGCTTCCCCAGCAATGAGATGACAGGCCTGTGCCACATGCCCAGCTTCCAGATTAAAATACAGAAGGGAAAAAAAAATCATTACATGAATAAACTCAAGGAGAAATTATATCATACCTCAAACTCGGAAATTTCAGGCAAATTATTTTCATCTGACTTTTCTAGTTTTTCAGCAGCCCATTTGCTTGCAGCCTCACTAAGTTCCTTCTCAGTTAGCCTGCTTGATTTATCTAACACCTATAAAAAAAAAAAAAAAAAAAATCAAAGAACATTTCAGTTACCATTCTCTAAAGCCTTTAAACTTCAAATACATCAAGAAGCATACTCCACTCACACTTAAAATTATACAAACCGGGCTGGAGAGATGACATAATGGTTAAGGCACTTTCCTACAAATCCGAAGGACCCACATTCGACGCCTAAGATCCCAGGTATGCGAGATGCACAAGGTGAGGCATGTGTCTGAAGTTCCATTACAGTGGCTGGAAGCCCTGGCAGACCAATTCTCTCTCTCTCTCTCTCTCATAAAAAGAAAAGGCCAGTCTGTTGGGCTTGCCTCAAAAAATATTTATACAAACATTAAAGTTTATATGGTGAATAAACATATATCTGTATATCTATATATAGATATAGATATTTTGGTTTATCAAGGTAGGATCTCACTCTAGCCCAGGCTGACCTGGAATTCACTGTGTTGTCTCGGGATGGCCTCAAACTCACGGTGATCCTCCTACCTATGCCTCCTGAGTGCTGGGATTAAAGGCATGTGCCACCACACCCTGCCAGATATATTTTTTAATGTTCCTTCAAAACAACACAGGCTGAGGAGATGGGTCAGTAGATGAAGACTTACCACACAAACATAAAGGTCTGAGTTCAGTCAGCTCCCAACTACAGGCCAGGTGTGTTAAAGTGTACTTGCAATACCAGCACTGGGGAGGTGGAAACAGGAGGATGTCTAGTGCATGGTAGCTAGCTAAGTCAGTGAGCTCCTAGTTGATAAGAGGCCTGTCTAAAAAAAATTACACAGTAGCTGGGTGTGATGGTGCACACTTTTAATCCCAGCACTTGGGAGGCTAAGGTAGGAAAATCGTCATGGATTCAAGGCCAGCCTTGAGCTACAAAGTGAGTTCCAGGTTAGTCTGGGCCACAATGAGATCCTGACTCAAAAAGGAAAAAGAGGGCTGGAGGGACGCAGCACTCTGCAAAGCTAAAGAACCCAGGTTCAATTCCCCAGGACCCACGTAAGCCAGATACATAAGGTGGCTCACACTTCTGGAATTCGTCCCTGGTGTTCCCATTCTCTATCTGCCTCTTCTCTCTCTCTCAAATAAAAATAAAAATAAAATATAAAAACAATTTTTAAAAAACACTTTAAAAAAAGGTGGAGAGGAACTGAGGAAGACACCAGACATTAGCTTCTAGCCTACACATGTATGTACATGAACACACACATATACACACATACTCCACATACATACACAAAACTAAAATAAAAAATACTCAATAGATGGATGAAAATAGATTCTCTCTCTCCATGCACAATAATTAAGTCCAAATGGATTAAAGACCTTAACATCAGACCTGAAACTCTGAAACTACTAGAGGAAAAAGTAGGGGAAACCCTTCAACATATTGGTCTTGGCAAAGACTTTCTGAATACAACCCCAATTGCTCAGGCAATTAAACCACAGATTAATCACTGGGACCTCATGAAATTACAAAGATTTTGTACTGCAAATGACACAGTGAATAAAGCAAAGAGGCAACCTACAAAATGGGAAAAAATATTTGCCATCTATATATCTGATAGAGGATTAATATCTAGGATATACAAAAAAACTCAAAAAGTTAAATAATAAGGAACCAAACAAGCCAATCAAAAAATGGACTATGGAGCTAAATAGAGCATTCTCAAAGGAAGAAATACGAATGGCATATAAGCATCTAAAAAAAGTTCTATGTCACTAGTCATCAGGGAAATGCAGATTAAAACTACATTGAGATTCCATCTCACTCCTGTCAGATTGGCCACCATCATGAAAACAAATGATCATAAATGTGGGTGGGGATGTGAAAAAAGAGGAGCCCTTCTACACTGCTGGAAGGAAAGCACTTTGGTCCAGCCTTTGTGGAAATCAGTGTGGAGGTTCCTAAAACAGCTAGAGATTGATCTACCATATGACCCAGCTATAGCACTCCTAGGCACATATCCTAAGGACTCATCTCATTTCCTTAGAAGTACGTGCTCAATCATGTTTATTGCAGCTCAATTTATAATAGCTGGGAAACGGAACCAGCCTAGATGTCCCTCAACTGATGAGTGGATAACGAAGATGTGGCACATTTATACAATGGAGTTCTACTCAGCGGTAAAGTAAAATGAAGTTATGAAATTTGCAGAAAAATGGATGGATCTGGAAAGGATTATACTAAGTGAAGTAACCCAGGCCCAGAAAGCCAAGCGCCACATGTTCTCCCTCATATGTGGATCCTAGCTTCTGATGATTGGGCTTCTGCATGAAAAGGAAAATACTTAGTAGCAGGGGCCAGTAAGTTAAAAAGGAGATAAAGGGAAGAGAAAGGAAGGGAGGTGGGTACTTAATAGGTCGGTACTGTATATATGTAAGTAGAATGATTGAGATGTGGAGGTAATGTGATGGAGAATGGAATTTCAAAGGGGAAAGTGCAGGGTAAGCGCGCAGTGGGGGAGGGAGGGTATTAACATGGGATATTTTTTATAATCATGGAAAATGTTAATATAAATTGTGAAAAGATAAAAATAAATAAGTAAATAAATTTTTTAAAATACTCAATAGAGTCAGGAATGAAGGAAATTGCTTGTAATGTCAGCATTTGGAAAGCTGAAGCAGGAATAGCTCAAGCTCAAGGCCAGCCTAGGCTACACAGTGAGACCCCATTTTATTTCAACATGAACATACATGGCTCAACACACAATTCCTGGATTCCTTTAAGTAAAAATTTTAGGACATGCATCTATCTTACTCATAATATCATTTACAGAAAACTTCAAGGGCTTAGGAGATGGCTTAGTGGTGTTTACGTGCAAGAACTGATGGCCTACGTTCAATTTCCACTACCGACATAGAGCCAAATGCACAAAATGGTATGTGCCTCTGGAGTACATAGTGAAGAGGCCCTGGGCTCCAATACTCACTCTCTTTCTATCTGCCCTTCTCCATGTCTCTTTCTCACTCAAATAAATACATAGGAATTAAAAAAAAAAAAAACAAAACTTCAAGAACCCATCTAAGGGATAAATTAAAAGACACTGACAACTTACAAGCTAATTGCATATGGACTGTAAGTGACATCAAGCTTATTTCAACTTTTAAATTTTTCTCTTTCACTTTCAGCTATTATTTATTTCACACAGGTGAGTACACATGTTGGGGGGACAGAGAGCAACATGGGACATCTTCCTTTATTGCATTTTCATCTCACGTTTTAGGGTCTATCACTGGAATTTGTCAATTCAGCTAGACAAGCTAGCCAGTAGCCCCAGGGGCCCGCCTGTCTCTGTCTCAATAGCACAGAGATTTCAGGCATGTGCCACCAATCCCAGTATTTTATCAGGGCACTGAGAATCCAAATGTAGGTCTTCATATTTGTGTGAAAAGTACCTTAAACACACAGCCATGTACCCAGACCCATATATTTATTTTATAAAAAATGATATTTTATAAACAATGTTATTAAGTTAATCTTTAATTCAAACAAGAGAAAAGTCCAGATATGCTTTTATAGTTTGTAAAAACTTATAAGTTCTACTCACTCCTTGCACAACAGTTTTAAAATGTAAAAGTAAAGTGTTTCAGCCTGCTACTTACTTTCTCTAACCACATACAATATAAACAAAGTATGCAGGTTGGATCTGAGTTGGAAATGTTGCTTAATCCCTTGTCATCCACCTATATATCTACAAAGAGAGAGGGAGAGAGACTTCATAACAAGAAAGAGCTTAATAATACTCCCTTTACAAAGCAGTTTGCATATTAAAAAGTAATGGACATCCAGGTGTGTTGGTATACACCTTCAATCCCAGCACTCAGGAGGCAAAAATTAGAGGATTGCTGTAAATCTGAGGCCAGCCTGAGACTACAAAGTGAGTTCCAGGTCAGCATAGGCTAGAGTGAGACCCTACCTCAAAAAAAAAAAAAAAAAAGGTAATGGACCTAAAAATATCATGATAATCTCCAGATACATGTGCCACCATGTGCACCTGGCTTACATGGGACCTGGAGAATTGAACCTGGGTCCTGAGGCTTCTCAGTGAGGGCAAACACCTTAACCACTAAACCATCTCTCCAGCCCTAGAACAGTATTTTCAAAAGACCAGTAACCTCATGAAAGAAAATAAAATGTCCTTCTCAATCATTTCTAATTCCCATAATATCATTTAAGGCCTCTGCTATAAATTATGATGCAAAGTAGGCAAGCACCCATTAGAAAGCATCCCTTAGAGCTTCCATGGTCATTTGCTGATTCCATTCTATTTCTATATAATAATATTCACCAACTTTATCTGTCACTCCAAATTTTGCCTCTATCTCTAAAGGTACACCACTGATTACAAATGTATGTCTCCCCTGAATGACAGTCTGTGTGAATCTTCACTGTTAACTTGAAAGAACCTGGAATCAACTATAGACATGCCTATGGGCCAGTCTGTCAGGGCGTTTCCAAAAAAGACTAACCAAGGGGGAAGACCGACCCCACAGAGAAAGTAGCCTTCCAAGAGGCAGCTGGCTCAGATGTAAAGAGGTCCAGAGATAAAGCAACATTAACTGCCTGCCTGCTTCCAATCTTGATTGTGGGTATATCTGTTGCTGCCCACAGGAGTCACTGCTGATGCTACTGTGGCCATTCTCCACTGGCATCAGACTTGGCAGCTTCAACCTCCTAATATGAACTTAAGAGCAGTGACTGTCCAGGAATCCTCCAGGTCTCAGCACCATGAGACCTGCTGAATCACCAGCTTCATGGTGAGCAGTACCACTTTCTCAGTCTCTCCAGCGTGCTGATGGACACTGGTGGACTACCCAGCCCCTAACTTGTGAGACAAACTAGTGTGTTCCCTTTTATACATTGTCTGTCTGTTCTGTCCCTCTAAAGAACCCTGTCTGTCTAATATACAGCTACAGTTAAAACACACACACACACACACACACACACACACACACACACACACAAAACCTCAGTGGCAATGATGCATTGGTTAATAAAGGGTTTCTGCATACAAACCTTAGAAATCCATGAAGGTGACTAAGGCAGGCCTTATTATCTTAATTTAGATAACAAGATACTAAGTAATAGTAACTTGTAGTAACTTACTAATATATACTAACAGAAAAAAACATGTCTCCTTCATTCCCACCTAATCAAATTCACCAGCTACTAATATATACAATGATAACTGTATACAGAGTTAAGAGTGAAATATCTGAACCCAAATGTAATTTGACTCTTGATTGTTCAGAAAAACTGCAGGCCCCTGTGGACACAGCTCCAGAAAGATGTCTTTTTACAAGAAATCTATATAAGCAAAGCAAGCAAAAGGTGTAAATGGAAGCTTGCCCATAGATATCTTACCTCTCTAGGAAAGACTTTTCACAGGAAGAGACTAGGAAGTCTGACACCTGGCCCAGAGAGAGATTACCACAGGTGGTCTTCAGAAGGTCACTCTCGAGAAGACTTTGTCTGATTAAGACAGCTTTTGACTCCACAGCTCCTCTCCTGAACCTCACCAACACTTGTTCTACAACAAACCCTTTCCCTCCCACCCTGGAAGCTAACCCAAGCTGCTCTGCTTTACTGTATAAATTCCACCTAACCCCTGGGACTTGGGCTTTGTGTGTGGCTTCCATGTCATGCATGTAAGAATCTTACTTGGTTTATCTTCGGTAAATCTCTCTAGTGTCAGCTCAATGCATAGACTAAAATTTATCAAGCCTCCAAAAGATAAAATTTGAAACTTACCTCCAGTGTATTCCATAGCCACTCAGGATGCCTAAATACCTAACCTCCAATGTTCTGCCTATCAGAAGAGTTTTGTTTCCCTTAGATTTTTTGTTGTTTGTTTGTTTGGTTGATTGGTTTTCAAGGTAGGGTCTCACTCTGGTACAGGCTGACCTGTAATTAACTATGTAGTCTCAGGGTGGCCTTGAACTCACAGTGATCCTCCTACCTCTGCCTCCCAAGTGCTGAAATTAAATGCGTGTACCACCACGCCCAGCTTTTCCCTAAAATTTTTGAGATGGGGTCTCACTTTGCAGCCAAGGCTAGCCTCAAACTTGTAGTGATCCTCCAGCTTTAGCCTCCACGTGTTGGCATTATAGGCATGAGCCACTTAACCCAGCTTAGATGGTTAAAATGGTATCATGAAATATTTATTTATTATTAAGAATATAGGGTTTTTTTTTTTCCTTTTCTTTTTCTTTTTCTTTATTTCTTTATTTTTTTATTTTTTTGAGGTAGGTCTCTGTCTACACCAGGCTGACCTGGAACTCACTATGTAATCTCAGGCTGGCCTCAAACTCAAAATGATCCTCCTACCTCAGCCTCTCCAGTGGTGGGATTAAAGGCGTAAGTCAAAATAACTGGTCTTGTTTTTGTTTTGTTTAGTTTTATTTACTTGACAGAGAGCAAGAGAATGAGAATGGGCATGCCAGGGTTTCCAGCCACTGCAAACGAACTCATGAGAACTCCAGATGCATGTGCCACTTTGTGTATCTGGCTTTACATGGGTACTAGTGAATCAAACCTGGTTCTTTAGGCTTTGCAAGCAAGTGCCTTAACCACTGAGGCATGTCTCTAGACCCAAGAAACATAAAAAAGCAGAGAGAGAAAGAAGCAGACAGAGAGAGCTAGAGAGAGAATGGGCACGCCAGGGCCTTTCAGCCACTGTGAACAAAGTCCACAGCCATGCCCCCCCCCCCACCGTACATATATGCAATACTGCACTCTGGTGTCAATGTGCATCTGGCTATGTGGGACCTGAAGATTCAAACACATGTTCTTGGGCTGTGCAGGCAAGTATCTTAACTGCTAAGCCATCTCTCCAGCCCTGAATACTCAATTTTTTTAAATTAATTAATTTATTTATTTGAGAGCGACAGACACAGAGAGAAAGACAGATAGAGGGAGAGAGAGAGAATGGACGCGCCAGGGCTTCCAGCCTCTGCAAACGAACTCCAGACGCGTACGCCCCCTTGTGCATCTGGCTAACGTGGGTCCTGGGGAACCGAGCCTCGAACCGGGGTCCTTAGGCTTCACAGGCAAGCGCTTAACCGCTAAGCCATCTCTCCAGCCCAGAATACTCAATTTTTCAGAGGGGTTTAGCTCTTCAAGAGGGATTACAGAGAAAAACTAAAAACAATTTATAAAAATTATTTTAAAATATGAACAATTCTACAACTTTTCTACTTATTCATCTGTGATTGAATGTGTACATATGCAAATGAGGCATGCTAAAATAATTGCCGATAGTTGAAAATAAATTTTAATAATAATAATAAAACCCTGTCCAAAGCCAAAATGTTTATAAGAAAAAATCCTCAGTCAGACATGGTAGTACAAGTCTATAATGACAGAACTTGGGAAGCTAAGGCAGGAGTTCAAAGCTATCCTGGGCTACAGCAAGACTCCACCTCAATAAAGAAAATTACTTATTTTTCTTAAAGCATACTTTCTAGGGGGTAAGGACATAGTTCCGTAGTTCAACTATGCCAAACATGCAAGAGCAAGGACTTTACTTCCACCCAGTGCCACAGAGTAAAACCTGGCATTCCAAGCCCTGAGACTTCTGAGAAAGTTCCAATAATACTAAATGATGCCAAGAAAAGTTCTTTTCCTCAGAGGCAGAGAAGCTGCTGCCCCTTGAATACCAACAACATATTGCCAGGGGACATCTACTATTACAGAGAGGTGAAAAAATATCAGAAGAGAATAAAAGTGAAGAAGAGACATAGTAACAACAGTATGGGTGAGAGGAATGTTGTGAGAGCTGCAAAAACAACACCTACATGAAGAAAACAAATGGAACAACAGTTACTCACATTGTAAATTTAGGGGTTAAAAACATGGGGTTTACCTTTCCAACTTGGTTTTGAGAGTTGGGGAAGCTGGGAATAAAAAGAATGTGACATTGAGGAACAGCTATCTCTCTGAGGAAATGAATCTCTGAGCCTTCACTCTACTAGAAAATGGGCATTTATATCTACCTATAGAACTTCTATGAGAGGTGATAAAAGAAAAACATACTGAGTGTCTACAGTTGAGGCAGCTTAGTCCCATAGGCATAGCAATGAATGATAAGAAAGTTTGTGCTGGGCAATCCATCTTATTTGACTATGATTCTACTTTAAGCTTATTTTAGACAAGTAACAAACCTTTGATGAAGAAACTGCTGAAGAACTTGAGGGTGAAGTATCTCTTGATGTTTTCAAAGACTGGATGGGTCTCTCCTTACCTATACAATACAAAAAATATGTTAAGGAAATAATACAGGAAAAAAAATAATTGAAGAAAATATAAGACAGAATTTCCTAGCTCATGTGTTTCCAACTAAGGGATTTTGTAGCTGTATTAATGAGGAAGGTTATATTGTACTTTAGTAGTAAAATTTCATATTACATTATAATTAATATCTAAAACTATCATATTTACATCATTAAAAACTTAAAATAACACAAAACCAAATAATAGCATATATGACAAGGAGGCCACAGCAATGCCAGCTGATTAATTCAGAGCACATTTTTGTCATGATACTTCCTTCTCCTTCTTCCTATAGTTAGTATGTAGATGTCAGCAGAACTCTCAATTAAGGGCTACTCAAGGAGTGCTATGGACAGGAAATTTAGTAGATACTCCCAAAATGCTTATACCATTTAAAAAATAAAACTAGAGGGGCTGGAGAAACGGCTTAGTGGTTAAGGCACTTGCCTATGAAGCCTAAGGACCCAGGTTGAACTCTCCAAACCCCACATAAGCCAGACACGACACACAAAGGTAAGGCAAGCGCAAGGTTGCACATGTTCACTAGGTGGTGCAAGTTTCTGGAGTATGATTTCAGTGGCTGAGGCCCTGGCACACTTTCTCTCGCCCTGTTTCTTTCTCTTGCTCTCCCTAAAATTAATTAAAAAAAAAAAAAAAACCTAGAATACTATTAAATCAGAGCACTGAGTCAGTGTCTGGAATGAGTGATAGTTAACAAGTATTTTTTTGGTTAGATTGCTTAAAATAAATCTCTAGGAAATATAGGCACTAGTTATTTATTATTAGTTATTCCACACACTCACATAATGCTACACATATACCATTTTTGACAGAAACTTAAACCAGAAAATACATAAATAATATTACTTTACCAGGTTCAACAACCACTACTGACATATATATGTGTGTGTGTATTTATACACACATACAAGTATGTTTAAATTGAATCTTTTAAAAAAGAACTAGTAAAAGAAAGCTGTTACTGATTCATTTCACTAATGTTTACATAACCATGCCTTTCTTTAAAAACAATTTTTGCCACATATGTGGTATTACTGCATGTGTTTGTGTGGCAGAGGTCAACATGGTGTCTTTCTTGATAGGTCTCCACCTTTTTTTTTTTGAGACAAGGTCTCTCACTTATTTGGCTATAGTAGCTAGCCAGCCAAGTCCAAGAGATCCTCCTGTCTCCAACTCCCCAGTGCTGGAATTACAGACATGTGATGTGACATAACACTAAGCTTTCATGTGGGTGCTGAAGACCAAACTCATGTCTTCGTGCTTGTGCAACAAGCCCTTTACCCACTGAGCAATCTCTCCAGCCCTCCTCTACTCTAAACTGCTGGAAAACTAAAACTATGAGTTACATGGAGAAATCTTAGAAAGTGGCCACACAGAAGCTGCTGAAGCCCAGACAGTGAGTGGAGGCAGAGGAGGTGCACAAGCAAAAGCAGACAGCCAACTAGCTGGAGCCAATGAGGCCCCTCAGTCTATCAAACTACCTGGAGCCAGTAGTGGGGCCCCTTCACGCTGTCAAACTCTTCCTTGCCACAGCCATGACAGCTAAGCAAGGGTCTGGACATTCAAGGCTTCCTAACACCTTGGGCAATGGTGAATAGGACCTCCCCCCAAGGTTCTAAAAGCCTTCTCTAAACCAGTGGACCCCATGAGAAACAGTAATGTTCTTCCCATCCCAACAATGGCCAATATAGGCAGATACTTTTGATTGTTACCTGTGGAAGGGTACCACTGGCATTCAAAGACAGGACAGGAATAGTGATAAGTATCTTGCTATGGGGAACAGTACCCCATAGCAAAGAATCATCCAGCCTCTATCTCAATATTGCTGATGGTGAGGGAGACACTTCATGCTAGAATGAAAATTTCAATTTTGAAATTTCAACAGTGTTTAAAAAAACAAAACACATGGGATTTCTTATGGTACCATAGGAAGCTTTTATATTAAGCCAGTTTAAAAGTTCCTATAGACCTTAAAGATCAAAATAAACTGACATAAACTACCACTACATTTTAAAATGGCCAAGAACACAATTTAGTCATTTCTTATTGCATTTCCATTGTACATGGCAAATTCTAATGTACTGTTATAGTGCCATTCTTTCCCACCATAAAAAGACCCCAAAGGAATAAGTACCATAGTTTATTTTAATAACCATGCACAGCCTACTTTACTTGAGGCCTTAAAGAGATAGCAGGCAGTCAAAACCAGGTAGAAAAGTAAATTGTATCCTTCCACACTTAGCTTGTGTTCTATTCAGTTAAGTCTCCCACTGAAAGATGAAGTGCAGCCCCATCAACACAGCAGACCTCAATTAAAGGCATAATTATGCTAGGAGCTATTTAAACATTAGTAATCTTTTAAGATCACTGGGATGGGCTCCTACCTCAAAACCTGTAGTTTATAAAACCAGAAACTAAAATTTTAGGCCTATGATACTTGATCAAAAGAATGGGAATCAAAATTTCATCTCTGGCTCCAGATGGAGACATGGCATCCTAAACTGCTAAGGTCATACATTAAGATTACCATATAGTGACGCTTTCTAGTAAAGAACAAAGGCATACCATGGCACCCAACCTTAAGAGTTAATCCACATGGGCAGGCAGGAAGGTATCTGCTCTAAAAACCTTAGAAACAGTAAGAAGCCTGTTTAAATAAATATTGGGCAGTGATCCCTTTGCCCATTGTCTAAGCTTGGTCCTTGAAAGTTCCTTCTACAGTAAATTGTCTCAGTCTGAATTCATTCATAAG